>NC_091469.1:12567153-12697900 GCF_036971445.1 Narcine bancroftii | reverse complement strand
TAGGGAGGGGGGGGGGGGATTAAGCTAACAATAATATTTTAAACCAAACAAAAAAATCATCGCCTTCCTCCCGCAGCTAAGAGTCTGTGTGTTGTTTTACTGAACTAGGACCAGACACACATGGGTTCACGGCGCCAAGCAAATCTCGCGAACATATGATAATTAATTCTAGGGGGCGGGGGCGGGGGCGGGGGGGGGGTTCACTCCATAATAAAATAAAAATTCATAATCGGTCGGTTCAACTTTGAAACATCTCTTTTCCTGGAAGGAATGAACGAACCTATTTACTTGGCGTCCCTGGGCCGGCGGGATTCCCTTGCTCGGGAGGTCAACTCGTCCCCCACCCCCCCCCCTCCCCCCCCTCCCCCCCTCCCCCCCTCCCCCCCCCTCCCCCCCCCCCTCCCCCCCCTCCCCCCCTCCCCCCCCCCCTCCCCCCCTCCCCTCCCCCCCTCCCCCCCTCCCCCCCCCCTCCCCCCCCCTCCCCCCCTCCCCCCCCTCCCCCCCCCTCCCCCCCTCCCCCCCTCCCCCCCCCTCCCCCCCCCTCCCCCCCCTCCCCCCCTCCCCCCCCTCCCCCCCCTCCCCCCCTCCCCCCCCCCCCTCCCCCCCCTCCCCCCCCCTCCCCCCCCCCCTCCCCCCCCTCCCCCCCCCTCCCCCCCCTCCCCCCCCCCCTCCCCCCCCTCCCCCCCCCCTCCGGTTTTCCGCTCTCTGCTCTGTTCTCGTTTTGGGTTACCGGGCTTTTGCTTTTGGCGGGCTGCTGGGATTTTTTTTAAAAACTCGGTATTTCGCCTATTCTTTGCCAGTGATCATTATTTTTAAGGTTTGGTGGTGTTAAAAAAAAAAATCGACTTGCTGAGTCGCTTTCTCTTCTTCGACACTTTGGCAACGATTATTTATACCCTGAAATCATGTTTCGAACGCGCCGTTGTCGAAGGGACAAGCGGGAGGTTTTACTTTCATGTGTCCCCGCTGAATTCGGTCCATCAACCAGTAGGGGACATGTAGATTCTGGCTCTGGCCGAACAGACGTGTGGAAGGTTTTGAAATAAAATTTCAGTATGGCATTTTCCACACAAAATGATGTCTTTGACAAGTGGCTTCACTGCGCTTTATAGTGGAGAACGTGAAGATTTTAAAGAAAATTCCAGAATGCAGGGGCACTCGTGGTGTGTCAGAGGGATACCATCCCCCACTTTGCACACCAGCTCCTTATCCAGTGGAGAAGAAGCAGCTCCAGGCTTGGGCTCAAGGTATCTTGTTTCCAAGCAACCCTCCTCTCTTGGATAGTTCAATGCTGAAAATTGGATGCTCTTTACACTTAATTCTAATTCTATGTGCCATCATTGGACTTAAATCTTCGGGATCTCAGTCCTTTAGCATTCGCTGCGTCTTCTCTCAACAGAGGCGAATGTCAGAGCCAGTGAAGGAGCCAGGTCTTCCCCTTCATTTACCATTGTTGTCCTGCAGTGTGTTACGGTGCTGGTACAAAAGGGACATTTAAAAGACTTCGATAGGGATAAATAAGAGGGTTATGGGTGAGAAATTAGATTGTTGTGAAGTAGATTGTCACAACATCATAGGCTGAAGGGCCTGTACTGTGTTGTGATGTTGCTGGTACAAAAGGGACATTTAAAAGACTTCGATAGGGATAAATAAGAGGGTTATGGGTGAGAAAATTAGATTGTTGTGAAGTAGATTGTCACAACATCATAGGCTGAAGGGCCTGTACTGTGTTGTGATGTTGCTGGTACAAAAGGGACATTTAAAAGACTTCGATAGGGATAAATAAGAGGGTTATGGGTGAGAAAATTAGATTGTTGTGAAGTAGATTGTCACAACATCATAGGCTGAAGGGCCTGTACTGTGTTGTGATGTTCTATTATCTCTATTAGAGATGATATAATTTTGTTCCTGTTATGCTTCAAATCAGAAGGGAGCGTTTTTCAGCTGGACAGTTCTTCTCGAGTAGTGATGGTGACAGTGAAAGGCCCTGACCAGGGGCACACATTGTCTTTTTAAAAGTTAAAGTATCCATAGGAAGTATCATGTACGTAGACATTTCCATATTGGGCAGAGCCCTGCCCCCAGCTCGGATACTCAGACCACATCTCTGTAATGCTGATCCCAGCATACAGACCACTCAGCAGGTGCTCCAGACCAGTTCAGAGGCAGGTTAAAACCTGGCCAGCAGGGGCCATTCGTGCACTCCAAGATTGCTTTGAGCATACTGACTGGAAAATGTTCAAGGAAGCAGCAACTGGTGGTGATCTTGCATCAATCTGGAGGAGTATACGGCATCAGTGACCACCTAAGTGTTCTGACAAAGTCACTGTGCCCAAGACCATCATAGCTCACTCCAACTAGAAGCCGTGGGATGTCAGCAAAGGTGCACATGCTGCTCAGGAGCCAAGATGCTGCCTTCAGAGTGGATGACAAGGTAGCACTAGTTTTTGCAAGAACCAAGCTATCTAAGGCCATTGGATAAGCAAAGCTGCACATGCCCAGCACATTTGCAGTCTCTGGACAGCAGGGTAACGCGATGATTGTGGAAGGGCATCCAAGACATCACCAAGCACAAGACTACACCATCTGCCTGTGCTGGAGATGCCTCCCTCCCAGACACACTGAACAATTTCTACAAGTGCTTTGAGGTGAAAAACGATGTTTCAGCAAAGAAGACCACCTCTCCTCCAACGGACCAGGGGCTGTGGCTGACATGAAGAGAGGACTAGGCAAAGCTGCCGGTCTGGATAACATTCCCAGCAAAGTGATCAGGGGTTGTGCAGCTCAGCTAGCAAATGTTCTCACTGGCATCTTTAACATCTCCCTGAGAAGCACTGTGTTCCCATGTGCTTCAAAGCCGTCTGCATTGTCCCCCGTGTCAAAGAAGTTGTCCTTGACCTGCCTCAATGACTACCGCTCATGTCCATTGTCATGAAGGGCTTTGAGAGGCTCGACATGGGGCACATCAACGACCCTCCTTGGCGCCGACGCTGAGATACAGCATGGAAACCGGTGCTTCAGCCCACTGTCTCATCATCAACCACACATTTACTTTATGACAACCCTACATGATTTATTTTTAAAAATCTTCCCACATTCTGATCAAATCCTTCCTGAACCTACACACAACACACAAGGAGCAATATATAGATGTGAGTTAGCCTTCCAACTTGCACATCCTTGGTATTTGGAAGGAAACTGGAACACCCAGAGCAAACCCACACTGTTGGAGGGAGAACATGGCAAACTTCACGCTGACAGGTCAAGGTTGAGCCTAAGTCACAGGTGCTGTGAAGTCTATTAGTTGTAATTGTTTTTAAATGTACCACTCGTCTCCTAAATGAGCAGGGTCAATGCAAGGCAATGTTCAAGCTGTGGTTAGAATTGCAGTTGGAACCATCTAATAATAAACCACCTAATAAACTTGCAAGCTGGAGGAATTATTATGTCAACTATTTCCAACCTGTAATTTCTGAATGCTTAAACAGATCAAGGCGCTCGACCTGATGTGACTAAAATGCAACTTGATATTCCAGTGCAATTCTAAGGAAAGAGACTGGCTTATGAAAAACATTAAACTGAAGCTCAAAGTAAATGGAAAAGATTCAGAAAAGAACAATTTCTAGCTGAATATTTATTCCTCTGCCAAAACCATGTTACAAATTGATGACTATGAACTTTCTGCTCTGTATCAATGAATTGGATGAGAGAACCAAGTGTAATATATCCAAGCTTGACAATGGTAGAGAGATGAGTGTCAGTGTGGATTGTGAAGGGTTGATAGAGAGACTTCTAGGGGATAAAGCAAGTTAAATTAATGTGCACAGGCTCCACGAATGGGATAAAATAAGGAAAATATATACACTTTGGTAGAGGGAAAAAACATCTTTTATATTTTGGGTAATTAAAAAATGTGGTTGTACAAGAATCACTAAATGTTCAGCAGATCATTGGAAAGGCGCATAGTATATAGGCTTTGTAGGAAAAGATGTCCTGCTGCAAATGTATGGAGATATGATGGAGTGCCTGTAGAATATTGTGTCCAGGTCTGGTCTCCTAACTAAGAAAGGATATACTTACAATATAGGGAATACCATGATGATTCACCAGCTTAATACCTGTCAGAGGGATTTGTCCTTTGTGGATAGATAAATAGATTAGTGAAACACGAGGCTGCAGATGCTGTGATTGCAGTAAACACGCTGAAATACTGGAGGAGCTCAGCTGGTCTTATCAGCATCTTTAGAAGACAAAGATATATTGGCACATCAGCAATGTATCTTTGTCTCCTACAAATGCTGAAAAGACCAGCTAAGTTCATCCACCATTTCAGTGTGTTTACTGCAATAATTAAATAATTAGATTAGATCCTACTTTGTGGAATTTATAAGAATGAGATGTGATTACTTTGGAGCATACAAAATTCTGACAGGGCTTAACAGGGATGATATCTTGACAAGCTGAGTGTCTCGAGCTTGGGTCACAATCTCAAAATGAGAGAAAAATTTCTTAACCGAGAAGGTAATGAGTCAGTCTTTGGAATTGTCCACCTCAGCAAGTTGCAGATGCTTAGTCACTAACCCTATTCAAGATTTTTGGATATTAAGGAAATCAATAGATTTGTGGTTCATGCAGGAAAGTTGTGTTGAAAAACCACAAATCATCTTGCAAGTTTTTACAAAGTGAGAGTTCAAAATATCAGAGATACAAATTTCTATAAATAAGCCCCAATATTCTAATGTAATGCAAATAAATGTTTAATCCACTTTCAGATAACTTTTCATATACAGGAAGTTTTTATTCTTGTTTTTGTCCCAATGTGTTCATTATAAATACTCTGTCAAAATTAGTTTGATTCATTCATTTTGAATTTAAATTTATTTTAGTCAGATTATTTTCTCCCTGGTTAATTAATAATATCATTCAAATTAAGCCGGAAGTTGTTTTCCAACAGCTATCTGTTTTGTCACATTATACCTGGTGAGATGGGTTCTTCCATGAACAGTCAATGAGGTCAGCTGTAACATTCATACTGTAACTGTAAGTTACAATTTTTAAAAATATCATTTGGTACCAAGTAAGGGCAGCATGAAAGCACTGTTGTGGGGTTCATTCAGAAGCCTAATCTTGCTGGGAAAAAACTGTCGTTAAGCCTGTTGAATCTTCTCCCGATGGGAGGAGGAAGAAGAAAGTGTGATGGGGTGTGTTACGTCTGACTTTATTCAAGCCTAAATGCCAGTGGGGAAAAATTAGGAGGAGGGGTTCTGAGAAATAATCCCACCCTTAATGATGATAGAGTCCAGCAAAAGATGAGAGGAGAAAATAACCTGCACCTTTCATCAGAAATGTTGAATAAATCATTCTCCTCTTACAAATGTTAGTCATCATCATTTTAAATTTACTCCACAAAAAGTGGACACAGCTGCCCTTAGGACCCTGAAAACATTCCAGCTCTAGAAGTAAAGACCTTGGGTTCAGCAACTGAATGCCAACCATGGCCCTAGCAAATGTATTTCAAGACAGCAATAGTACTGGGATCCACATGGGAATGTGGAGAGATGCCTAATCCTGTCCTGTGCACAGAAGGCAGAGTTTCTCCACATTCCCTAATTTATCTCCATGCTTTTGAATTTCAGCACATTGATGGAAGGGTATGTTAATAGTGCTATCAAGAGAAATATTTATTACTATTAACCTGCTCATTGCGTGTCTCCTTGGTTCCCCTAGGACAACTTATTTTCAGACTTCAATACAGTCTTGGTCTAAACAAGGAGAAGTTGAACATTAGCTGTGAGATAAAGTGAATCAAGGGACTCCCTTTCACACCTTGATGCTGGATGAATGATGCCTCAGTGCACCTTTACAGAGCAAACAAAGGAAAACATATCTTGTGCACTTTTGAAACTTGACTCCCCTTCATTTCACGGCATTTGCCCGAGTGCAGAATCAAGAAACGTTAGTCAAATTAAAGTCACTGGAGTCAGAGGGAAGGTTCTGCAGTGGCTAAGACTGGTGATTCTTATTTGGGGGGGGGGGGGGGGGGGGCACTGGAAATCACCACAGTGCATTAGCACTACTTCCAAAGTTGCTTACAGAAGCATCCAGGACTAAATTATCTTCAATCACTTCAATCCTTCACTCATCAGAAGTTTAGCTGATACTTAAACAATATTTAACCCTATTTGAAATTTCATCGACAATGAAACGCATACTGGACAAGAACTATTTCCATAAAGAGAGCCTAATCCCTTTTCCTTGTCATTCACTAATATTACCATCGTCAAATCTCCCATTGTCATCATTGCATTGAGTTTCATCTCTAAACTCATGTAGACCAGCCATAAATGTATGGATGCTGCAAAAATGAAGAATGAAATGGAAAAATAAAGATTATAAAAATAAAAAATAGACCATGACAAGAACCATTCCGGTGGCTGCCCAGTAATGAAAAGGAAGAAAGGGAGCACATTTTCAGGAAAATTGCAACGTGATAATGATAATAAGAGACTTCAGCTGTCTGGCCTGGGATAGCCATAGCATAAGGGGCAAAGAGCAAGAAGAGTTTCTGAAGTTTGTTGAGGAGAACTTTTTTAATTAGTGTTTGACTTGCTCTACAAGAAAGATGATTTGCTGGACTTGAGACCAGGAAATGAGCCAAATGGAACAAACATCATTGGGGAAACATTTAGGAAACAGCTATCACAAGGTTTAGAATAGCTATAAGAAAACTACAGGCTATTCCAGCATAAAAGTTGGGGTAGGGCCAATCTAAATGTGAAGAGAACAGATCTGATCTGGGCAAATTGGAATCAAAGCTTGGGAGGCAAAAATGTCACTGAACAAGGGAAGATGTTTCCACCTGGGGGGGGCGGGGGGGGGAATGATGGAGAAATTAAATTCAGAACTCCAGGTATGAGCAAAAAAAGATGGAAAGGAAAATGGAGCAGGAAAAAAGATATGGGCCAAATGCAGGCAAATGCAAGCTAGACCAAAATGCCAACTTGATTGGCATAAACAAGTTGAGCCAAAGGGCCTGTTCCTTGCTGTATGACACAATCACATGGTTAACACATGAAAATCAAGCTAATAACAAAAAGCTCTTAAGGAAAACTAGGAGACAAAAAAAGTCTGAGAAATATGGGCAATAATCATAAAAATTAACCCAAAATATTCCAAGGGTATGTTAACTGTAAAATATTTATCTGAAGAACTTAAGTGCAAAAAGAATCAAATATTCCTGACAATTAGGGACTGATAAGGCTATACAGTCAAAAAGGCAAACAGCATGGCGAAATGCTGAATAAGAACTTTGCCTCAATCTTCACTCAGAAGTAGATGCTGCTGGAATATCAGCAAAAGGTCTTACAATTGAGATTAAGGATGAGGTAAAAAAAATTAAAACTGTGTGTAGAGTGGTTAAATCGCTGGGTCCAGATGGAATAGATCTTAAGAAGCAGAGGACAGTGAGGAGGAAATCTCAGGGCCCCAAATGTCAATAGAATCTAAGGATTGGAAAATTATATCTGTTACACTCTTGTTATAAAAAGAAATTGAACAAGCAGGAAGAGACTCTCAAAAGAGAGTCAGATCTTGAATCAGAGCAGTTTTCTAGACAATTGTGGATTGACCAGAGAAAGCCAACATGGATTATTAAAGGCAAATCAAGTCAAACTTGCTGCAGAGTTTTAAGTAATGGAAAGAATCTATGAGAAAATGTAATTAATGTGGTAAGTGGAGCATTTGATGAAATGCCACTTGATAAGCTTGTCATCAAGATCGAAGACAATAAGAATAAAAAGGTCTGGAGCAGCGTGGTTAAGTAATTGACAAGCAGGAAGCAGAAAGATTGTTCTGTTTTTGAAGTGGAGGGCCATGTACAGTGGAGTTGCATCAGGGTTAGCATGAGGGTTATACCTTTGCTTTCTTTCTTTTTTTTCTTTGGCTTGGCTGCGCGGACGAAGATTAATGGAGGGGTAATGTCCACGTCAGCTGCAGGCTTGTTTGTGGCTGACAAGTCCGATGCGGGACAGGCAGACACGGTTGCAGTGGTTGCAAGGGAAAATTGGTGGGTTGGGGTTGGGTGTTGGGTTTTTCCTCCTTTGTCTTTTGTCAGTGAGGTGGGCTCTGCGGTCTTCTTTAGAGGAGGTTGCTGCCCGCCGAACTGTGAGGTGCCAAGATGCACGGTTTGAGGCGATATCAGCCCACTGGCAGTGGTCAATGTGCAGGCACCAAGAGATTTCTTTAGGCAGTCCTTGTATCTCTTCTTTGCTGCACCTCTGTCTCGGTGGCCAGTGGAGAGCTCGCCCTATAACACGATCTTGTGAAGGGGATGGTCCTCCATTCTGGAGACGTGACCTACCCAGCGCAGTTGGATCTTCAGCAGCGTAGATTCGATGCCGTCGCTCTGTATACGCTTATCTTTGTGAGGTTTTTCAGTTGGTTGTTTTTCCAGACTCTTTTGTGTAGTCTTCCAAAGGCGCTATTTGCCTTGGCGAGCCTGTTGTCTATCTCGTTGTCGATCCTTGCATCCGATGAAATGGTGCAGCTGAGATGTGGTTTTGCTTTACAGACATTAGTAATACTCATTGAGAGTGGAATATGAGAATAACGTCATTTCATTATAACAATGATGAGAAACATAATAATTAAAAAATACCACCACGCACTTTGCTATTGTTTGGGTTTGAAATGAATGCTGGTGGGTGGTGCCTATTACAATTTTGCTTTTCGAACATTTGTCCCTGTTGCAATGTGTGCTAACATGCACTATGCACCCCTGGAGACTGTCGCTGCAAAAAATAAAAGGGAGAAAAAGTGTTACATTAGAAACAAAATTAGGATTGTTAAGGAGATTTGACAATGGACAGCAAGCTGTGGATATTAGAAGAGCAACGAACAATTTGAAGTAATGCTGAAAGGATTCAAGCTAATACTCAAAGTGTAACACTTTTTTTGCTGTGACAAAATTAACTCAGAGTAGAAGCGGCCTAATGGAAAATATGGAAAAACTTTTGAATATCTGGATGGAAGACACGTTCGCTAATGGGCATATAAATAAAAGCTTTAAGATTATTTGAAGTATTAAAGAAACAACTGGGTTCTAGTGCTGAAAGTGAAACCTTCGTGGCAAGTCATGGTTGGTTTGAGTATTTTAAGAATCGCTCAAAATGACACATCACACAGATAACAGGTGAGTCTGCTCATGTTGACAAAAGGCTGCAACTGCTTACCCAGCTTTACTGAAGAAAATTATTGATGAAGGAGGATACACACCACAGCAACTTTTTTTAATGTAGATGTGATAGGCCTTTTTTTTGGAAAAGAATGCCACAATGAACTTACATTTCTAAAGAAAAGAAAACTGCACCAGGGATCAAGGCAGCAAAAGATGGTTTGATTCTCCTCCTTCATGGTAATGCCTCAGGAGATGACAAGCTCAAACTATTGGCTGTGTATCATGTGGAGGCACCAAGAGCTATGAAAGGCTACTCTGAGTCTCATCTTCCTGTTATTTGGTGATCAAATAAGAAGGGATGAGCCACCAGAAGAGTGTTCCAAGATTGGTTTTCTTCATATCTCTGCCCAGCTATCTAAAGAATATTGTCAGGCTAAGTACATTGAGAATAAAGCCTTGTTTCTTCTGGTCAATGCTCCAGGTTACCCACCTAACCTGGATGATCTGACAGATAATATTCAAGTAGCTTATCTGCCTCCAAATGCAGCCAGCTTGATTCAACCTATGGATCAGGGGGTTATCACTACCTTCAAAGCCTACTATTGTCGGTGCATCTTTAAACAATTGATTACATTTTAGATGGTGAAACTAAGCCTACAGTAAGGGAATTTTGGCGTGGTTACTATATCATGAATGCTATTGACAATTTGACAGAGGCATGATTCTTTCTTTGGCTTGGCTTCGCGGACGAAGATTTATGTAAAAAAAACCATAATGAATCTTGTCTGGTGTAAAATCTATCCAGAATGTACTGCAGACTTCCTGGATTTTGAGGAGCCAATGCAGAATGTTCATCAGGAAATTGTTGGGCTGGAACACCAGGTTTGATTTAATAAAATAAATTAAGAAGAGGTAGTGGCGCTATTGAATCACTTGGTGAAGATTATCTAATGAGGACCTCATGGAGTTGGAACAGCAGCGTGCTGAAGAAGTGGAAAATGATGAAACTGAGGAAGCAGAAACACCATGAATTTTAACAACTAAAGATTTGCCTGAGGCTTTCCAGTTGTCAGATAAAGTCACATGAGTGAGATCCTCAAAGAGAGAGAAGTGCAGAAGCAAACAGGATGATAATGAATGGATACAACTACTGCAAGGAATTATACAAACAGAAGAAAAAAAATGCACGACAACAAACCTTGGACACGTTTCTTTAAAACCCGAGCAAATCAAGAAATTCGAGGAGTCACGGCACCAGCAACATCTTCACCATCAACATCACCTTTCACTCCACCCCAACCTGAGGCCACACCAGGTCTGTCAGGAAGTTCCTGGAACACTCCCACCCTCACCTTCTGTAATGATGATGACCAACCTGCTTCTCTTCCCTTCAGTGTTGATGATCACTGTGGGATCTTAGTAGCCTCTCTCCCCATACCAGCCACCACCATAATGACTGCTGTCACTCACCGATTCACCAAAATTGATGGAATAATTTTTATTTGTTTTTATTCATCTTTCTTAAATGTCCGTATAGAACATTTATTTCAATGTTTAACATTGGAAGGGTTTGGGATCATGATTTTGAAGTTCGGTGGGTTTTTTTTTGTGACCAGAAATAAACCGTAAGAACATAACACTTGTTTTTATCATTGAGGCTATGGTAAAATTGGTTTCGTTTAACGTCATTTCACTTGAAGTAGCACTTTCTAAGAACTTATCAACAATGTTAAATGAGGACCGGCTTTACATAAATTACTTTCCCCCCATTTATAGTTCAAACCAGACATAAATTCAAGAGAAATAACAAGAAGCAAAAAGAAGCCATTTTCATAGTGAAGAATCAGTACAGGTAAAATAAAATGCAGTCTTCCAAAAAACTAATTCACAAATTGTTTTATATTTCGAGTAAAATTCTCTTTTTAAATTTGATACAACTCTGTTCATTACTCAGTGCCGTCAGATATTTCATATGGTTTGAATTGGGTCCAAACTTAGTGTCCATATTGTGCAGATTGGTCGGTGCCAAACAGTTGTTCTGCATCTTTGCCAAAATTCTTGCCAGTTAAATTGGAAAATGCCAAATCATGAATTTATATTTTATAAATTACACCGAACAACAATTTTTTTCAAAAAGTTTGGTTCCTGAAAAAAATTGGGAATTATGATAGACAACTTCAGGCTGAAAACAAAGATCATTTCAGATTTGCTGTATCATGTAGGAAGTAGGAGAAACATAAAATTAACCTTTATGGAATTTAATTGCATTAGATCAACTGACCTAAAAATGTTTTGTCGCTGATTTTATTTTGTACTCAGCCTCTGATGCCTCTCATGTGCATGTGCAAAAACAGTCAGGCAGCATTGATTCCAGTTGCCCTGATGGTTGCAATGCCCTGGTGAAACCTTTTACCATATTCATCATTGACTGCATGAAGATCAGCAGGGAAGAAGTCCAAGTGCGAATGCGGAAAATGTATTTTCAATGCTATGTTGCACTTCATGGTTTTGGATGCTTGAAGTCGACTTAAAATATAACAGGAAATATACCTTCAATGACTGGTTCAGATTGAGTATTAAATGTTTTAAAGACCTTTTTATTGGCAACAATTTTGCATCTTTTGATCTTGATGGATGTAATGATAGTGATCATATTTACAATGCAACTAGCAATGTCTTACTGTTTGATTATACTTGGCTGTCACCAGGGGCTGACACACAGAGCAAGGCTCTGCAGTATGTTATCTGTAATGGAGGCTCGTAGCCTCATGGCATGCCTCATATGCTGATCATATCAACTTTAAAGTAAAGAACCTTTTCCTTCATCCATGTGTTGTCTAAGAACTCACACATATGAATACAAGATTTTTTTTTAAAATGGTGTCAGAAGTGGGATGAATGAAATTAAAAGGAAATACTTTAAAAGGTAGATCTAAAGTCAGAAACTGATCAGTGAAGAGAAACTAACACAGTGAAAAGTGCAAGGATCACATCCACCAGTGAAACTTCAGTTGATAGGTAATGTGGCTGAAAATTGGAGCAGATTTAAACACCATTTTGGATTGTATTTAGAGGCAGTCAGAGCTGACGAGAAAAGTGATAAAGTGAAAGTGTCAGTTTTCTTACATGTCATGGGAGAAGCCCTGGAGGTGTATAATAACTTCACATTTGCTGCTGAAGGAGACAAAATGAAATTGAAAAAAATAACAGAAGAGTTTGAGACATACTGCATACCTAAACATAATGTGACTTTAGAGAGGCCCAGATTTTTCACATCTGTATAGAAAACAGAAGAAAGTATTGATCAGTATGTGACTGAATTGAGAAACAGAAGCAAAATATGTGAATTTGGTGAACTGACCGATTTGCTGATAAAAGACAAATTTGTGTGTGGTATTCCAGATAATGGTCTCAGGGAAAGAATGCTAAGGGAGCAAAATCTTGACCTCCGTAGGGCTACAGAAACTGTAAAATCGCAGGCAAAAGAGCTGTTTAGTGAAACTAGCTGCAACATGGATGCAGTGAGCAAGAACAGACATAAACCATTTAACAAAAAGTGCGCCAAAAGTGGAAAGAGAGGGGTGGCCAGTGAACAAAAATGAAAGGGACAATCGAAAGCCATGTCGTCGATGCGGTATACAACACCTACCAAAAAAAGTGTCCAGCATATGATAAATCATGCAATATGTGCAACAAAAGCAACTATTATACTCGTTGCTGTAGGAGCCAAGTGCAACAAAGCAAGGTTCATTCAGAAGATGAAAGGGAGATAGAGGAATTCTATGTGGATGTTGTGACTGAAAACAAGAAAAAAACAGACTGGATGTTGAGATTAAAAGTGAATGACATATACATTTCAGTTAAATTGAATACTGGAGCACAAATTAATGTAATATCAGAGACTGATTTTAAGATTAGACCCAGGCCAAAAATGTATGGAACAAAAGTGAAGGTGACAGGATATTCAGGTACCAATATACCAGTGCAAGGAGAATGCATGGTCAAAGTGAAACACAAGGACAAAGAGCACATGCTAGCATTCATCGTGGTACCAAAGGATGTACAGGCCATACTAGGTTTAACGGCCTGTGAAAAACTGATCCTGGTAAAAAGAGTCCTCGTTGTGGAAAGTGAAAGAGAGACAGTCTATGATGAACTCATGAAAGAGTACAATTACCTATTTCAGGGTCTAGGCTGCCTTCCAGGAGAACACATGATCAAAGTGGATAAACGTGTGCCACCGATAATCCATCCATGTAGAAAAGTTCCATTTGCGCTTGAAAAGCAACTAAAAGCTGAGTTGAGCAGGATGGAAAGCCTGAACGTGATTCAGAAGATAGATGAGTTAACTGAGTGGGTGAATTCACTCGTTGTTGTGGACGAAAAGAATGGAAAGCTGAGAATTTGCCAAGAGAGCAATAAAGAGAGAACACGTTAATCTTCTGACGCATGAAGAAATCATGTGACAGTTTGCAAATGCAAAGTTTTTCAGCAAGTTAGATGCATCATCAGTTAAATTGGATAAAGCATGTTCAATAGTCCATTTGGCAGATATAGATTCCTAAGATTACCATTCGGAGTTGCCTCAGCTCCTGAAGTGTATCACAAAACTATCCATATAGTCTATGAGCACCTGGACGGAGTTGATACATCAGTGGATGACATCATAGTATGGGGAACCACAAGAATGGAGCATGATGAGAGATGAAGGAAAGTGCTGGAAGCAACAAGGAAAGCAAACCTGAAGCTGAATAGAGAGAAATGCCAGCTCAGGGTGACAGAACAGACATTTGTAAGAGATATTATTGGCAATGAGGGCATCAGAGCAGATCCCAGAAAGGTGTCTGCCATTGGGAACATGCCAAGGGCACAATGCAAAAAGGAAGTACATGTACAGATATTTAATGGAATGGTCAACTATATGGGTAAATTCATAACAAACCTCTCAGAAAAGGTGGCTCCATTGACAAGACTAACCAAAAAGAAAATTGAGTGAACTAAAGAAACTGCTCACCGAGGAACCAGTTCTGAGGTTTTACAACTCAGTGAGACCATCAAGATATCATCAGATGCATCACATAGTGGACTCGGTGCAGTTCTTCTGCAAAAATGTGATGACTGGCAACCCATTACGTATGCATCACACTCAATGATAGATGCGGTAACACGATGCGCTCAAATTGAAAAGGAGCTGCTCAGCATCATATAAGCCTGTGAAAAATTTCATCAGTTTGTGTCAGGACAAGCAATCAGTGTAGAGGCTGACCATAAGCCCTTGATTGCATTGTTCCAAAAGCCATTAAATGAACGTCCATTTAGAATACAAAGAATATGATTTAGCTGCAACTCTAAACACTGAATGTAGCGTACACTCCGGGTAAGCTAAAGTTCATAGCAAACACATTATCTAGATCTGTTGACATGAGAGAGCACACAAACACCAAAATGGATGAAGATGTGAACGCCTTAATGACAAGTGCATTGCCCATATCAGATGCAAAAATGTAGCTCATAAAGTCAGAGACAAGCAAA
This sequence comes from Narcine bancroftii, assembly GCF_036971445.1. Lineage (NCBI taxonomy): Eukaryota > Metazoa > Chordata > Chondrichthyes > Torpediniformes > Narcinidae > Narcine > Narcine bancroftii. The sequence goes on along the minus strand of NC_091469.1, from coordinate 12,683,193 downwards.
GATGAAACACTGAGACAACTGAGAAAAAACATCTTGGATGGATGGCCCAACATGAAGCAGGACTGCTCACCTGAAGTTTCAGAGTACTGGAACTGCAGGGCGGAACTATCAGAGGTTGAAAACATCATCTACAAAGGAAGCAAAGTCCTTATCCCAAAGAGTCTGAGAAAAGAGATGCTAAGGATAGATGGAGGACATCTCGGAATCGAAAAGTGTAAGAAAAGAGCACGAGAGGTGATGTACTAACCAAGACTACTTCATATTTCAAATGAAGTGTCAAACTGTACAATATGCTGGAAATATCAAGCAAGCAATCCTGCAGAACCACTAAAGCCACACCCAGCACCTTACAGACCTTACCAGAAGATTGGCGCTGACCTATTGGAATGTCAAGGGAAGGACTATCTTGTAGTCACAGACTATTACTCCCTGTATCCAGAGCTGTATAGACTGAACACCACCACTGTAGATGTATGAAAGCCATATTCTCCAGACATGGCATGGCAAGCGAGGTCTTCACAGACAATGGACCCCAGTTTTGCAATTTAAAGTTCTGAAAGTTTGCCAGAGTGGGACTTTGTACACACCACGTCAAGTCCTCATTTTCCACAGTCCAATGGTCAAGGCAAAAGACAGTGGAACAGACTTCTACCAGAGCATGCTAGTATACCGCACAATGCTGCTCGAATGTGGTATGTCACCAACATAAATCCTTATGGGTCGTAGGCTAAGATCAAACCTGCCCATTCAGGAGAACCTCCTAAAAACATAAAAGGGGGAGAAAGTGAGGAAATTAAAAAAAAACAAGCGAAAGAAAAGCAAAAGTTTTACTTTGACAGAGGAACAAAAAAATTTCGGAACTCTACACTGGTGACCAAGTGAGGCTAAATGACAAAACAAATTTATAGACTTGGAAGGGAACTGTCCTTAGTGAAGTTCAATCAAATCATACACCATTCAGACAAATGAAGGAGCTGTTTTGCGAAGAAATCGCCGAGATCGTCAAATGGGACCAGCCACAGTAGATGAAAAGATGGATACGGTTAAACAACCTGAATAGACAGCTGAGAAGACATTGTCTGAGGCAACAACTCAGATTCAAGGACAATCAAATCAGGAGATCGTCAAGACACGTGAATCCTCCTAAGAGACTCATTGAGCAAATTTAAAGACTCCTGTTATAGAATGAAGTAATGCTATCTTATTTGCTCTTCAAGTTTTAGTGTATGTAAATGTGAACACACAAGTTTAAAAGATGTTAACGATGTTGATAATAACGAAAAGGTAAGTTCTTGGAGTTAAAGTTAAAATTGCAGAGTTATAGAAAGAAAACATGTTAGTTAAAAGAAAGCTACTTTTGCTTTTAGAAAGTGAGGTGTAATGATAATGATCATGGTTGCAGTGCAACTAGCAATGCCTTACTGTTTGATTATACTTGGCTACCACCAGGGGCTGACACATAGAGCAGGGCTCTGCAGTATGTTATCTGTAATGGAGGCTTGCAGCCTCATGACATGCCTCATTTGCTGTTTATATCAACTTTAAAATAAAGAACCTTTTCCTTCATCCATGTGTTGTCTAAAAACTCACACTTACGAATGCAAGATGAAACAATGGTAACATTTAATTTACCAAAAACTTATTTTTTTTTAGATATTTTTACAAACTAGTATTACGAGCCCAAAAGACCCCAAAACCCAGCAGCAATAGACATTCACCAAGACAAGTAGTTACTTAAACAAAAGTTAGTTTTAATTATCTTTAAACTTGAAAACAGAAACAAACTTTAACTTTTCTCTATACTTAACTAACCCAAATTAACCCCCTTCTAATTCTAAGCGCCTGTGTATGTAATGTGTGTGTAAATTTAAGAAAAGTTCTGGTTCACAGTTCAATCTCACTTCTCCTTCTTCCAAGTTCACTGGTTGCAGGCAATTCTTATACTGTGCACAGACTAGCCCCCACTGCCCCACCCGAGTTAAAATCAAGAATGTCTGGGAGCAGGATTTAAATTTTTCATTGTCTGATGAGGTTTGGGACTCCATTTTTAATTTGCTTTACACTACTTACTTTTGTGCACGGCATTGTTTGCTGCAATTTGAAGTCCATAGAGTGCATATGTCTAAAGTTAAATTGTCTCATTTCTATTCTGACATAAATTCTTTATGGGACAAATGTAAAATATGTGATGCTTCTTTAGTTCATGTGTTCTGGATCTGCCCTGGCTTAGAAGAATTTTGGAAAAATGTTTTTCACACACCATCTGTAATTCTTAAATTAAAATTGGAAACTTGCCCTTTAATTGCTCTTTTTGGATCATCTCAAGATGTTGATGTATTACTGACTTCAAAGCTGAATTTTATCTTTTACATCATTGTTATCCAGACAGGCAATTTGATTAAATGGAAAAATAACACTCCATCTGCACATGCACAATGGGCTAAGAGATATTATGGCTTGTTTAACTCTCGAAAAAATTAGATATGCTATCAAGGATTCAAATGTTAAGTTCCAAAAGACATGGGGCCCATTCATGGACTATTTTCATAATCTTGAGATTTAAGGTTGTTCTGGAATGTTGGCACTGTGTTGTTCCTCTCCAAGTTGGTGTCACTGGATTCATATATGTCAACTTTCAACCTTGATATATGGGGTTTTGAAATTTTTTCTTTTTGGCTTTTTGTGTTTTTTTTTATTTTTAAATTTTATTTTATTGTTGTGATTGAGCTCTGTGCCCTTATTATGAGAATATTGTATAATGTTTTAATTTTTTTTCTTTTTTCCAAATGTTGTTCAATTGTTTAGATTGTAAAACTTTTAATAAAAATATTTTAAAAAGAGAATATGACAGGATATCACAAAAAATATGTTATATCTTAAAAACCATACATGACAGAAAATTTTTAAGGTGATTTTTGTGATCAGCAGCCCAAAATCCATAAAATACACCCAAAAGTGTTCAGGAAACAAAATCTTCATTATCCAGTTATTTCTTCAAAACGTATTTTTTTTAAATATGTTACAAAATCTATATTTGAATTTGCATGTGTGTTTCCCATGATATTGATCCATCAAAATTCAAATAATAAAGTCCTCCCTAATATGAGCCACCATTCCCATTGACACAGCTTGGGAATAACATGATCAAAGTTGACACACCACTGAAGTACACGGCAATATAATTCCTCTATTGATATAGATATGTCCAAATTCCCATGGGGAATCTTTCAAACTTGATTGAAATCGATGTTTCTAAGTAGATTATATCAGATGTTTGGATCTGAGGCTCAGGTTGCTGATAGATAAAACTGGAATCTGTGAAGATGCAGGAGCGCAAGAGATGAACCATGAACACTCAGTGTCTCTGAAGGGTCTCTCTTTTGCTTCTCTTTCTCCTATTGTGGGGCATGGGGCACTGCTCATGGTGACTCTTTGCTGTAGACAGAAAAAAAGTCGGTACATCATGTATATTATATGTATATTACATGTCGATTACTGACAATAAAAGGAACCTTTGACCTTTGCCTTAATTAATTACAGCTGCATGTAAACCCCTCCCATTAAGTAGAGGGTAATTGTGGTTCATTTTGTCACTCTGGCATAAAATGAGTAGGTAGGTTGATTTTACTTTGTGATAGCTAACTGGTTGTGGCTCAGGTCTCATTTAAATCCATGTTGTTAGCTGCATTCAGGAGCTTCTTCCAGATATACAGGACAGCTTTGGTAGGGAATAGAGAAAAAAAATCTGTGAATCAATAACCTAGGCACAGTTTTATGGTGGAGAATTTTGCCTTAATTTATGTAATAAAGTTTGCTTTTACATTTTTTCTTGCCTGAACATATCAGATGGTGTTGCCATCGCTAACTAGAATGGTCTTGCCCGATTATTGTTGTTTGCATTCTTGAGCCCAAAAGGGCAATGTTTTATTCCTTGCCCTTTCTGTTCTGCCTCCCTTCCCCCCATTTTCCTTCCATGCAGAATCTCATTTTCTTTCCATTTCTCAAGAGATACACTGGCTGAGGAAGAAACAAAAAGCAGAGGTATGGCCAGGAGAGCAGGGGAAAGGAAAAGCTAGCAGTGTTAGGAAGGAAGGGGGGAGAATGGAAATAAGAAATTCCTGTGGCAGTGGACAGGATAATACAAGGATTTGCAAAATCCTAAGCGTACTGTGGCAACACGTACGTGACTTGGAAATGGAAAACAACCAAGCAAATGATGGCATTACATAGAGATTACCATGGACAGGATGCCCCAAACTGCTGGAAAGTTGCCAGGGCGTCTGCTGAAGCATTAAAAAGTAAAATATCTTTCAGACGAATAAGCACAACAGCACACTGCTCGCATGGCAAGTGTTAACGTCTCTAGGTAATGGACAAAGAAACCGAATCATGGTATCAAACATTCATGCTACAAGGAATACAATTTTAAATGAGCAGGCACTGGTCATATATGTTACATTTTTAATGTATTATTACAAGACAATAACAGAAACCTTAAGCCTTGGTCTCAGTGGCAAAATTGAAAAAGGTATTTCTCTCACTCACTATAACAAAAATTAAATTAGCATGAATGTACTTCTGCACAAATTAATGTAAAATGTTTCCTTTCTGTAAGCACCAAACTCCAGTTCTGGATGTGGCATGTATGACTGAATTCCAGAAAGGTAGTGAAAGGAAAACAATTGTCTCTACAGTTGATGAATGGAAACAAATGAAGGAGTAGAAATTTTCCTTTGCCAATTCGAGAGAAAGCAGCACTTTTTAAAAGCCTTGATTTCATTTGTAAAACTGCTGTGTTGCTAAATATGTCAGTTGTGCCTATTTCATAATCAAAATTCTTTTATGGAATTAATTTTCCCCTCTTGTTCCAAGAAAATGTAAATAATAAAATGTGAAAAATTTTTAAAAAAACAAGCTGAAAATTAAAAATACACAGGAAAAATGTTTACTTGAAGTAACTACATGTAAAATTAGAGCATTTAAAATTTTCGGCAGAACATTATGGAGACTCAGTTAGGTAGAATAGTACAAGCATTAAACGACTGTATATATATATATAGCACACACACACACACACACACACACACACACACACACACACACACACACACACACACACACACACACTGTACATATATACCTGTTATTTAGAGGAGCTTACAGTATATCTCAAAACTCAAAACGGTCAACCAGTTTACCTATCTCGGCTGCACCATTTCATCAGATGCAAGGATCGAGAATGAGATAGACAACAGACTCGCCAAGGCAAATAGCGCCTTTGGAAGACTACACAAAAGAGTCTGGAAAAACAACCAACTGAAAAACCTCACAAAGATAAGCGTATACAGAGCCGTTGTCATACCCACACTCCTGTTCGGCTCCGAATCATGGGTCCTCTACCGGCACCACCTACGGCTCCTAGAACGCTTCCACCAGCGTTGTCTCCGCTCCATCCTCAACATCTATTGGAGCGCTCACACCCCTAACGTCGAGGTACTCGAGATGGCAGAGGTCGACAGCATCGAGTCCACGCTGCTGAAGATCCAGCTGCGCTGGATGGGTCACGTCTCCAGAATGGAGGACCATCGCCTTCCCAAGATCGTATTATATGGCGAGCTCTCCACTGGCCACCGTGACAGAGGTGCACCAAAGAAAAGGTACAAGGACTGCCTAAAGAAATCTCTTGGTGCCTGCCACATTGACCACCGCCAGTGGGCTGATAACGCCTCAAACCGTGCATCTTGGCGCCTCACAGTTTGGCGGGCAGCAGCCTCCTTTGAAGAAGACCGCAGAGCCTACCTCACTGACAAAAGGCAAAGGAGGAAAAACCCAACACCCAACCCCAACCAACCAATTTTCCCTTGCAACCGCTGCAATCGTGTCTGCCTGTCCCGCATCGGACTGGTCAGCCACAAACGAGCCTGCAGCTGACGTGGACTTTTTACCCCCTCCATAAATCTTCGTCCGCGAAGCCAAGCCAAAGAAAGAAGAAAAATATCTGTGTAATGTAATTTAGCATTTTACCACCTTTATCATTTAATGTTGTATTCTCTGGTTGGCTATAAAGGGTGATCCAAAAAATTATGTTTTGAAATAAGAACATGAAATCAAGATTTCATTTTAGAATTGGACTGTTTTAAAATATTACTTTCTTTCCTCCACATTTCCTTATTTCTCAATTGGCATGACCTGTAATCGCTCCCAAACATTGTGCCACTACAAATATTTAGCTGTGCAAAAATGCCATCAAGACTCTTGTCCACACACGTAGCCAACAACACGGAAATGAGCAGTGAGGAATAGTGGAAAGGGAAAGGAACAAGTGCCTTCATAACAGAAATCTTGCTGTCTACATGCAGCACAGAAGATGTGTTGGTGTCCAGGAAGGAATCAGGAACAAAAAGCATGAAGTACACAGCAAATATGTTTCAGTTCACTGTGTTTCAGGAGCCAACTATTATATTAATTGCTTCATATTCAATTTGTGGTCAAGGACGAGAGGTAGAGAGGATTGCTAGTGAGGCAGGTAGGGAAATCCAAGAGGTTGTAGTGGAGGAGAGATTCTTACTCCCTGTATGGTGAGAGTGGGAGTCATGGAAGCCATACGAGGGGTGAGGAACCTGATTGTGGCACTGTGGTTTAGCGAGTCATTCAAGAGGAGAGAGAAGAGAAATGTAGTGGTAAGAGGGAATAGTATAATGTTGGGAAAGTAGCGAGTCTACAGATGGACTTGGACAAGTTGGGAGAATGAGCAAAGAAGTGCAGATGAAATACAGCGTAGGGAAGTGTCTGGCCATGCTCTTTAGTCAAAAGAATAAAGGCACACTGTTTTCAAAATGGAGAGAATTCAGAAAATTGAGATCCAAAGGGATTTGGGAATCATCGTGCAGGATTCCCTAAAGGTTAACTTGTAGGTTGAGTCAGTAGTAAGGAATACAAATGCACTGTTAGCAATCATTTAAAGCAGACTTGTTTTTCAATGCAAGGATGTAATTAAATCTGATGCTTTCAAGGTATGGTCAGACCATATTTGGACAATTGCAAACAGTTTGGGGCCCCATATCTAAGAAAGGATGTGCTGGTGTTGGAGAGGGTCCAGAGGAAGTTTATGAGAATGATCCCAGGGATGAGAGAGTTAATACACAAGGAGCATTTGATGACTCTGGGCCTGTACCTGCTGAAGTTTAGAAAGATGGGGGGTGGGGGGCATCTCATTGAAAACATTGAAAGATTTGGATAGAGTGGACAGAGAAGATGTTTCCAGTCATGGGAGAGTCCAGAAACCTCAAAATAAAAGGATGTCCCTTTAAAACAGAGCTAAGGAAACAATACTTCAGTCAGTGGGCGCTGAATCTATGGAATTTATTGCAACAGATAGCTGTGGAGGTCAAGTTATTAGGTAGATTTAAAGCAGACGTTGAAAAGTTCTTGATTAGTTAAGCCATCAAAGATTACAGGGAGAAGACAGGAGAATGGGATTAAAAGGAAAAATACATCAGCCCTAATTGTAATGGGCTGAATGGCCTAATTCTGCTCCTAAGTTTTATGGTCTGAAAATCTTGATCTCACATGGATAATGAAGGTGAAAGTTCTATAGTCTTTATTGGCCACTGAGAGCTGGTTAGCTTTTCCTCCCGCACAATGCATCAGGTTCATACATTCTTACAGTCACGGTTACATAGACAAGACACTAGCTCATCCCCGCATTCTGAACAACCTAGAAGGAATTGCCTCTCCTTTCTGCACACACATTCACAGCCAGAAAGATGTACATCATGAACCTAGTCAACCATGTCATGGGCCCACCTCATTAATATGCCTTTGGCTTATAATCTTACAGACTGAAATCAAGGAAAATCAAGTCCTATAATTCCAGATTGGAACAGAGTTTATATTGCTGGAAACTATGCTGACATACGGCTTAAAATAAGCCAAGACCATGACATGGAGATACCTCAGTAACTTATTGAAAAATCTTTAAAAAAAAACTTTAATGACTTGGGAACCTTTCTTTATTACATTTCACTCCCAAACTGAGATCAATGCGGAGACCTGAGATGGAAGAGTAGTTGAAGAAGGGAGGAGCATCAAAATCAGGACCGCCAGGCTAGGAAATAACTGCTTCTCGCACTCTATGAGATTGTTGAATGGTATCCTTAACTGAGTAAATTATTCCAAAATATTTACATATGTATAAAATATTAATCTTTACGTGATTAGTACGTGCTGTGTGTGTGTGTTTGTGTGTGCACGTGTGCACGCATCATGGTCTGGAGAAATGGTTTCTCATCTGGTTGTCTATGTACAGTCAGATGATAATAAACTTGAACTTGAAAAAAATCAACTTTTCAGACCTGAAATTTGCCTGTTTGTGCCTTAGTATTAATTATGGCAAAGGAAACAAAGCTGTACCTTGTACTCATTGAAACAGTATTTTAAGGTGATCCATCCATCAGTCCACTAGTCTGGGTGCACCATCATCACTGGTTTCACAGTGCCAAACTGATCCCCATGCAGAAGTAATAATTTTTAAGTCTAAAATAAACACTATTCACAATAAAACATGTATTCAAAGGAACACAGTGCAAAGTCTTCTTAAATTCTTAGTATCCTATTCATATATACATCTCATTATTGTTCTACATAACACCATTGCCACTAATTTTTTCTCCAAAATAAACCTGATTCACATTAAAAATTATGTACAAAGGAAAACCGTACAAAGTCTTTTTTGCATCCTTGGTGTCCTATTCATTTAATGTACATTGTTACATAAATCATTGCCACAAATATGGCCCCATGTAGTTGCATGCCATTGTTTGAGGGGCTTCCTCTGCGATCTCAGCCCCTCAGTGTCCGGTTGCAGGAGTCTAGATCAGCCATTCTTAACAGGGGCTATTGGCCCCCATGGGGGCCACAGCACATTTGGAGGTGGGGGGTGGGGGGGAGGGGCACAGACTGGAATCATAAAATATTTTTATATAGTCAGTATGAGAGATGTACGCAAGAAACCAACTAAATTTGACTGCTTCGCAGGGAAGGGGGCTCATAAACTTTGAGTAGAGTCCCAAGGAGGGCCAGAGCCAAAAATAGTTGAGAATGGCTGGTCTAGACTGTTGTCCTTCCCCACCATTGCCACTATTTTCTTTTCTTTTTTCCAAATATAAACTTTATTCACAATAAATTATTTCCAAATAGAAAACTGTTCAGTCTTTTCATGTTCTTAGTGTCATATCCATAAATTTTCATCAAAGAACCTTGTTACATTCATTCTCCATTTCACACCACCTTGTAGTGCCACTGATAGTAGAAGATGTAGCAGTGGAAGCAAAGCTATACTGATTGTCCTACAGTTCCTCATTCCAAGCACCAGATTTTGTCTTTGCAATATGGAGAGAGTGCATGATTTATTGGCACACAGATGTTATTGCTTTTGCATACATAACAATGGAGAAAGAAGTTTCTTTGATTTGAATATAACTCTGTGGACAATGTCCCAACAGTTCCCATGGATGGGATGAGACGCAATTGTCTATCATTGCTAGGTTACCTGGGAACTCGTAACAACTGCCTTTAGCTTTCCACAATATTCTCTGCTCACTATAATTACAATTTTATAAGCACTAATTCCAATGTTTGGTCTCTTCCTACAATGAATCAAATGTATATTTCATCGTGAATGGTTGTGTTTTGGTTGTGCATTGGCAGCTGAATGTTATCATGTTAAAGCAGCCTAAACTCTCATCATGAGAGTAGCAAGGTAAATTCCCCCACAGACCACCACACCCATTTCTAATGTCTGAGAAAAGTCCATGCCTGCACCCCAAACAATTCACACCATTCTCTCTTTCTGTAGCATGACTGCAAACTACTGAAATATGCTTAAAATATAGACTCAACGGATGTATGGCCAGGAGCAATTTTACCAGTAAAATGGTAAGCAAGGGGAAAAGAGATCACCTTGGTGCTTCTGCTCTGCTAAAATTAATGCTACAGCTGATGTTGAAAACATTTTTGTGCTGATGGGAAATTAAGTAAGATGCTAGTGAGTGAATTATATATCTGGGAATCTGCATTAATAAGGATCTGTTTTATTAAGAGGGTCCTGACTGTACCTAAAGATGGAGTCTCCTTCTTGCACAACCTGCCACTCTAATGTCCCAGTGGCACATGCTATGGGTCTCCTTCCTCCAACTGTCACTCCTGCTACTCTTCCTCTTGCTGCAGGTAAGGGTTTTACTTGTCTATTTGCTTAGTTATGCAGCTTGGAGTGGATGTCCACAAAAGCAGGTCTATCTGGTGGGAACTGGAGGACAGCCCAGGAGGGCAAGTCACAGTACGTAGTAAACTTTGTGCTGTGGTGGATCTTATTGTATTGTTGTCCTTGATCTGACAAGTCAACTGCTCTTTTCCCACAGACGCTGTCTGACCTGATAAGTGTTCGCCACATTTTCAATATAGATTTTGTTACTTTTGCTTTTAAACAATGTTAAATAATGAGATGCCAGCTCTTGACAATGACAGACAGTATACAGAGTACTTAATTTTGTAGGCAAGTATTCTTCTTCTTCTTTGGCTTGGCTTTGCGGACGAAGATTTATGGAGGGGTATGTCCACGTCTGCTGCAGGCTCGTTGGTGACTGACAAGTCCGATGGGGACAGGCAGGCATGGTTGCAGCGGTTGCAAGGGAAAATTGGTTGGTTGGGGTTGGGTGTTGGGTTTTTCCTCCCTTGTCTGTTAATGTAATGTAAAAACAGGGGTTCAATGCTAATTTTTTAAGTGCTGGAACTCACCAAAAAACGGCAACAAGGAGGTGTTGGAGCCACCCCCTGAGGTGCCAGAGTGGCACTCTGGTGAGCTACGGCAGCACTGCACCCCATGTATAAATCTAGTATATAATTGATTGATTCTTACATATGTTGAAGAAGTTTATCTAACTGGATATGGTAAAAAAAATGTAATTCTCTTCCATGAACCAGCCAAAAGAAATGTATTTTATTGTTATTTTCAAGCTATTGTGTCACAGTTCCACTCCTCCTCTCTTTTGATTCAACGTGTTGATGGTTTATTATTCTGTAAAATACAAGTGCCTGTCACATATCCTGATTATGCAGGATTTGCTGTGAGGTTTGTGCATTTTAAATTCACTCAGTAAAATGACTTGAAAGTTAATTATGCCTGTAGAATTCTGTCTTATTTTTCAGTGATACTGGAGGTCAGCCCGTGTTTGGAGTTTTGTGCGTTTAAGTCACTGTATGGTCTCATGATGATTCCAAAATGGTATTGCTGGAATGTTTGAGAACATTTAAGGAGTGAAATATAAAATTCCAGAGAGAGAAAAACACATGACTTGGGGGAATCAGATTGATAAGAACTTTAAAAAAAAAACAAGACAAATGAGAAGTTTAAATCAAGACACATATGTTGAAACAAAATTAGCAAAGTTTATGGAACCATGAACTTAGGCATTGAAAGTGGTTCATGTTACACAGGTTTCTGGGGGCTCTTTGTACATTGTTTGTTGCTCCTGCAGCAACATTCATTGAACAAGTATGGCCAAATAATCTATGTGGATTATAGAAATCTGAAAATTATATAGATTGGAACTATAGCACTCTGTATTGAGTGATGTTATGTTTTGCATGCTTCGTGATAGGAAAAGACATGGCAGGCTGTTGATTCATTGATACTTTACTACATTCTAAAATGGTGTTCTAACAAGCATGCATATATCAAAGTGTCATACCTAACACTCTTTCCCCCCCACCAAAAAAACCAAAAAAATTAAAGAAACATGCATAATGTAGTGGGATACCGAATATTGGTTATATTAGGTTATAGAGCATCCTTTGGAAAGAAAAAAACCCACACTGAATAGTGCCAAACCCCTTTTTTTATCTACTGGTTATGACACGTAGTCCTTCAGTTGTTCTGGCGGGTGCCTGTCCCATTTGGATCTGTGGAGTGGGATGGCATCAGCTGGATTTCCTTGTTGTTTTAAGGGTGTCATTGGCTTAAGCTGTTCCAGTTCTGGTTCATTGGATAGGATATAGCTGGGAAGTGGTGAAGATGATCTTGAGAGTCTTTCCGGTGTTGGAGTGTGAAGGTCCAGAGGACTTTTTGCCTGCTAACAAGCGACTCAGTTAGTGTAGAGGTTAACTCAATGCTATTACAGCCCCATTGACCTGGGTTCGAATCCACCGCTGGTCTACAAGGAGTTTGTACATTCTCCCCTTGTCTTGTGAGTTTCTTCTGGGTTCTCCAGCTATCTCTCATTCTTCAAAACAGGGGTTATAGGTTGATTGGTGCATTTGGGTAGCATGGGCTTGTGGGCCAGAAGGGCCTGTTAATGTGCTATATGCCTACTTTACATTTTAAATGAGATCCCCTGGACCTATGTGAGGCTACTTTTATTTGACTACAGCTCAGCATTCAAATCCATCACAGTAGAAAACCCTATGACAAAAATCTGGGATGCTCTTCTTTCCTCTGCAACTAAATCCTTGACTTCCTCATTGGCAGACCACAATCAATGCAACACAACCTCCTCCTCCTCACTGGCCATCATCAGAGAAGCAATCAAGGTTGTGTGTCTACTTCCCTGTTGTATTCCCTGCACACTCATGACTGTGTTGCCAAGTTCAGCTCTAGGGCAATCTATAAGTTCACTGATGACACTACCATTTTTGGGTGAATACCAAGAAATGATAAGTCAGAAAACAGGATGGAGATCAAGAATCTGGTTGGGTGTTGCCAAAGCAACAATCTTGTTCTCAATGTCAACAAGATCAAGGAGCTTAGTGTTTACTTTTGGTAGAAGAGGCTGAAGGACCACACACCTGTCCACGTTGATGGGACTGAGGTTGAGAGGGTTAGTGCCCTCAGTTCACATATCAGAGTACCTCTCTGGAACTAGCACATTTTTAAAATTATAAATGTTATTTATAAATTTTAAAACTACAAGAAATTCACACATTTTACAGTAATATAAGTCCATTTCAAATACAAGGTATATGTAAGAAAAAGAAAAGAATGAAAGGAAAAGGACCCCCCCATAAACCTCCCACCTTACCCCCTCTACCTGATACAAAGCAAAAGAGAAGAAGGGACAAGAGATTGTGAACAGGAGCACTCCTTGCTTTCAGTCTTCTTCTAATATACAGAGATCTTTAGGAGAAAGCAAATGTCTGAGATTAATTCAAATATTCATACCCACAGTTTGTAAATATGGGCTCCATATTTTCAAAAATATATAATATTTGTCTCTTAAATTATAACAAATTTTCTCAAGTAGTGTACAAACTTCAAACTTCCACATGCCATCTCTCCATTCCCAAATCTATTACAGACTTCCAAGTTATAGCAATACATTTTCTACCTATTGCTATAGCAATTTGAATAAACTTCACTTGATAGATATTCAATTTAGGTTTAACCCCTCTAATATCACCCAATAAAAATAATATTAGATCATGTGGGAACTTAACCCACATTATTCATTCTAATAAATTACATATTTTCAACCAAAAAGGTAAAATGCCAAATGCACTAACTTCCTGTTCACATCCAAGGCATAAATCCAAGAAAGTCTGGTTCAATTAATTTAGCTTTTGTGGTGTCAAATATAACTGATGAATAAAATTATATTGCACTAACCTATATCTCACATTTATTGTGCTTTTCATACTTTCTCCACATAACTCAATCCAATAGTGCTCATCTATTTGCTTATTCAAATATGCTTCTCATCTTTGTCTTGAATTATGAACTACTTTCTGACCTTTTTTTGTAACAACCTATACATTACTGAAATAAATTTCTTTATATCACTGATGCACAAAAATTACTCCACTTCTGTCTCTGCTGGCAATAACAGATCTTGTCCAAAATTTTCATGTAAGAATCTCATAACCTGATAATAACAAAATCTGGTACTCTCCTTCATTCTACTAAAAATAATACATTTCCCTGCTTCAAAACAATCCTCAATCTTCTTTAGAAATTGATTTCTCATAGAAATCAGAATATGTCTATTTTGAAATAAGGGTTTTCTTCTTGACATCAAACCTCCTCCTCCAATAGCTTTATCAACCCTATTCCAAAGCACAATTAAATGTTTCAATATAAAATTTTCTCTATTCGCTGTTAACAATCTTGAATTCCATTTATAAATAAAATCTTGCAGCTTTGTTTCCCCTATTTTACTATATTCTATATTTACCCAAGCTAAGTCATTCATTAGATTAATAAAATACAACTGGGCTGCTTTATAATAATGCATTCAATTGGGGAGCTCTAAGCCTCCTAAATCATATTTCCACATTATTTTTTTCCAAAGAAACCCTTGCCATTTTCCCTTTCCATAAAAATGTCCTAATGCAAGCATTTAATTTCTTAAAATATTTTGGAGGAATTGCATTTGGAATCGATTGAAAAAGATATTGTATTCTAAGAAAAACATTCATCTTAGCACAACTCATTAAAGTAATGAGTAAGATATTCCATCTTCCAATCTCATTTTCTTCAATAATAATGAATAATTTAATTAAATAATTTAAAAATTCTGTTTCCACACGAATACCTAAATATTTTATTCCAGCTTCTGGCTATCTAAAATAAATTGCTCTCTTACATTGTGTATAATCCCCATTTACTAAGGGCATAATTTCACTTTTTTCCAAAATGATTTTATAACCAGATACCTCCCCATATTCTTTTAATCAAACTTTAAGATGGTGCATGGAATTTAACCAATCTATTAAATAGATCAAAACATCATCCGCAAAATAAATTTATTTTATATTGTTCCTGATTCACCTTAATACCCATTATCTTTAAACCCTGTCTTATTAATTCAGCTAAAGGTTCAATTGCTAAATTAAATAAAGCTGGTGACAATGGACAACCTTGTCCACTTGATCTATTTAACGGAAAAGTTGCTGAGACTTGACCATTAGTCATTACTTTCACATTAGGATTCTTATATCTTAAATCAATCTATAAATATTGATCCTAACCCACATTTTAAAAAATGTTTGAAGAGGAAATACCATTCTAATTTATCAAATACTTTTTCTGCATCAAAAGCCACTGCAAAACTCAAATCTCCCCTCTTCTGAGCTAAATGAATTAAGCTAATCAATCTTGCCACATTATCTGCAGATTTCTGATATTTAACAAATCCTGTTTGATCCTTATGTATTTACTTCAGTAAATACTTTGCCAATCTATTTGCTAGCACTTTAGCTACTATCTTATAATCAACATTTAATAATGAAATTGGTCTATATGATGCAGGTTTCAATGGATCTCTATTCTTCTTTGGTATCAAAGTAATAATTGCAGTTGAAAAGGAATCTGGCAAAGAATGTACCTTCAACACTTGATTTAACATTTCCATAAATGGAGTATCAAAAGATTTTTAAATTTCTTTTAAAAACTACAGCAAAGCCATCGTCCCCTGGTGACATTACTTTGTAAAGAACTCTTTATTTCACTAACTTCCCTTACCATAAAAGGTGAATTCAAATATCTTTGCTCCTGATCATTTAAACTAGGTAGGTTTATTTGAGATTTAAAAAAAATTATTAGTCTTATTCCCATCATGAACTGATTCCAATTGATATAATTCAGAATAAAAGTCCTTGTGGTTTATTCATAATGATCCCTGAACTATTTTTTAACAACATCAATTGTTCTAGATGCCTGTTCTGCTTTCAATTGCCATGCAAGAACCTTATGTGCTCTTTCTCTTAATTCATAATAGCTCTGCTTTGCTCTCTGTATTAATTTTTTGGTTCTCTATGCCTGAATAGTAAGTATTGTATTGGAGTTTATTAAAAATTAATTAATTGTCTTTTCTTCAGAGAATTTATTTTCCAATTTTCTGATGACTTGTTTCAACTGATTTGTCTCTTTTGTATAATCTTTCTTCATTTTAGCTGAATAACTTATAATTTGTTTCCTTGGATACGCTTTGAGTGAATCCCATATAATAAATTTATTGTCAACTGAATTAGCATTTATTTCTAAAAACAATTGAATTTGTTTTCTTATAAAATCACGGAAATGCACTCTTTAGAGCAACATTGGAGCCAGCACATTGACACAACTGTGAAGAAGGTACATCAGCCTCTAATTTCTAAGATGTCTAAGGAGATTTGTCATGTTGAATATTCTTATCAAACTTCTAGAAATGCATGGTGGAAAGTATACTGAGTGGTGGCATCACAGGTTGTTTTGGTAATGAAAGTGCCCAGGAACCCAGAAGGCTGTAGAAGGTAACAAGCATAGCCAACTGCATCACAGTCTCCAACCTCCCATTTCATTGCAGAAATCTATGTGAGGCGTTTCCTCAAGGCCAACATCATAAAGAACCCTCATCACCCTGGTCACAACCTCTTCTCACTGCTACCTGTAGGTAGAAGGCACAGAAGCTTGGAAACCAGCAGCTGTAGGTTCAAGACAAGTTTTTCTGTCAGGTACATGAACCTCCCCTTACTACCCTAATTATAAATTACAATGGCCGCACAAAAAGATCTATCTTTCTTCATAATTTATAATCTATATTTTTATGTATTTATTGTCTCTTTTTAATTCAATTTTGTATGCTATTGCCGTATAGTACACAAAAGTGCTGGAGAAATTGCCGATCATATAGCATCCATAGGAAACAAAGCCATATAACCAACATTTTGGGCCTGAGACCTTTGTGAGCTAAAAGCAAGCAGGCACCTGAATAAAAAGGTGGGATGAGGAGGGAAGGAAAGGGGAGGCGCCCAGGCTAACATCACAGCATCGGCGGACTTTTCTGTTTAGGTATGCTATTGTAGTTATTTTTAGTTGTTTTCGTAGTTGATTTTTTTTAAACAAGTTCTTGTTCAGCTGCAGCAATTATGAATTTCAGTGTCTATGCTGGTTGTACTTACGTGCATTATAATAAATACATTGTCATTTTCATTAGCATGCCACTTCATTGCTTTTCCTGCTGTTTAAAGGAGCACCATGCTGCCTAATGAGATGTGTGACCCGTGAAGTACCTTCCTATAATTAATATTTAGTCATTTCAGTCACATTATGCAATGTCACAATCATAACAAAGACAGATATAGTGAGAATCTCAAACAGCACCCAAGTATCATATATCTGTTTCTGAACTTGCGAAGTTACAGGCTCCGTGACTCATTGTTATGAAAACTAAAGACAGATATTGTTTTTCATTTGGGGGAGTGCTCAAGAGCAGTGAATACATCTTCTCGGCTAAAATAGTTCAATAGGGCGCTTCAACACCATTTTGTGACCAACGTAAAATGGCGTTTTCAATCAAGCACTAGGGACAACATTTTCCATTCAATCTCATTTGCCTCTGAGGGGACATTTATAGAAGAGACACCAAAGACTGCAGATGCTGGAATTCGGAGCAAAAGAAATAAATATCTGGAGCTCAATCAAAATTTGTGGAGGGAAAAATGGAATTGTTGAAACCATTCATCAAGATTGATCCAATATCAATTCTTAATAATCTCTTTAATCTTTGACTCTGTGCCAGAAAAATTGAATTGATGGACCATTTCAAAATTAGTTCAACGCATCACTGAATATTTATTTTCTATCATGTATTTATACCCTCCTTTAATTGAATTCAATTAGTTTACTATATCAATTTTTCTTTACTGGTTTGGCTGCAGCAGGTAAGAATTTTGATGCATCTATCTATGCATTGAATAATGTGTATGACATTATCATTATCAATAACCAATGCACAATAGGATTAACTTTATCAATGGTGTGCATTGTATCCTGAATTTACTTTTGCAGGTGAAAAAGTAAGTCCATGAAGTCAAGAAGTCCATGAAGCATGATATAATTATGGGTGGTACAATGGTAGAGCAGTCCACATTGCTGCTTAATTTTTTTTTGCAATCCCAGTTCAGTCTTGATCTTAGGTGTTGGCTGTGTGGAGCTTGCACATTCCCTAAGACTGCACGAATTTCCTCCAAGCACTTTGGTTTCCTTTCAAATCCCAAAGATAATCTGACAGATTAATTGACTCCTATAAATTGTGCCTACTGTCATTGATTGTCAGGAAAATCAGGTGCAAGCTGATGGGCCTGTGAAAGTGAATTGGTTACAGTGAGGGAATTGGAATGAGGCAATTATCCTTAGAACTGGCATGGGATTGATAGTTCTTCTAGGTGTAAGGAAAGCAGAATAGGTAAGGACTGTCTCCTTAAGTAACACTCAGCTTAGACTTTGATAGTGTTAAGACATGTCTTCTTGGTTAAAAGTCATCATTAAAATTGTCAGAGAAACATTTATATCACCCCTGCATCCTATAATATCCCTTTTACCTTGAGCACCTGAGGCAAACATTCTATTACTTATACCAATAGTTCCTGTTGAGAGCCACTTCTTTTAGAGAACCGGGGATGGGGTGCAACAAAGTTTGCTTGGCTCAATTACCTCCTGAAACTAATAAGCCCTGACTGCACATAACATGCACTGAAGCAATGGATTCAAAGTCCCATCATGTTCTACTTTTGCCTCCTCATATTATTATGTCTTATGTTTGAATTTCTTGACCATAAATTTTGTACCCGGTATGCTCCCTGATACTTTATTGTAATTTGTTTTTATAGAATCATATAGCATCAAAACAGGCCATTCAGACCAATGCATCCATGTCAATGCTTGTCTATCAAAACTAGTCCCATGGACTTGGAATTGGCCTATATCTCTAAACCTTTCCTAAACGAATCTAAGTGTCTCCAGCTGCAATTGTACTCATCTCTACGATTTCCTCTGGCAGCTCGTTCCACATACATAGCACCCTCTGTGAGAAAAATTATGCCCCTCAGGATCCTTTAAAATCTTGCCCCTCTCATCTTAAATCCATCCCCTCCAGGTGTAGACTGCACTATTCTGTGGAGAAGACTGTGACTATCTACCTTATCTGTGTCTGTCGTGATTTTATATACCTTCGCTATGACACATCCACTCAGTTTCCAACATCCCAGGAAGAAAAGTCCAAGCCTAGCCAGTCTCTCCTTATAAGTCAAGTTCTCAGGGCCCATCCACATCCTTGTGAATCTTTTTTGCACCCTTTCCAGTTTAATGACACCCTCCCTATAATGGGGAACCAGAACTGCACACAGTATTCAGATTTGACTAACAAGGCCAATGTTTATTGTCTGTCTCCAAAAAGACATTGAACTAAGTGGTCAGGTTGTCTTCGATAGTTCTGGAGTCACATATCGGCAAGGTGGAGTAAGAATGAAGGATGTTAGAAAAGCAAATGTTTTTTTTAACAATAATCAACTTCCATAGAAAATCACAAGTAAGCTTCCGGCACTCTGTGACAAAAGATATCATGTTATAAATGTAATTTTGATTCAGATTTCACATTTATTGAGAAGGTACATATATGACTTCACATATAACCCTGAGATTCCTTTTCCTGTGGGTGCACCAGAATTACCACTGATTCATAGAACAAAAATAAACTGCACACGACATAAAACATGTTAACAAACTGACTGTGCAATACAGAGAGAACAAAAAGAAAATCAATAAATTGCACAAATAAGAGTCCTTAAATGAGTCTCTGACTGAGTTTGTCATTGAAGAGTCCGATGGTGGTATTAGTCTGATTGTTCCTGAACCTGGTGGTGTGAGTCTTGTGGCACCTATACCTCTTTCTTGATGGCAGCAGCAAGAACAGAGTGTGTGCTAGGTGGTGAGGGTCTTTGATGATTGCTGCTGCTCTCTGATGGCAGCATTCCCTAAAGATGTACTCAACAGTGGGGTTGCTTTTGTCTGTAATGTCCTAGGCTGTGTCCACTAGCTTTTGGAGGGGTTTATACTCAGATCAGACCATGATGCAGTCAGTCAGCACATTTCCTACCACACCTCTGTAGAAATTTGCCAGTGTTTCTAATGTCATGCCAAACCTCTGCAAATTCCTGAGAAAGTAGAGGCACTGATGTGCTTTCTTCATAATGCCATTGGTTTGATGGGTCCAGGAAAGATCCTCTGAAAAAGTGACTGCCAAGAACTTAAATTTGCTCACCCTTTCTACCTCTGATCCCCCAATGATCACTGGATTGTATACCACAGGCTTCCCTTTCCTGAGGTCAAACATCAGCTCCTTACTGTTGGTGACATTGAGTGCAAGGTTGTTGTTGGTACACCATTCAGCCAAGTTTTCAATCTCCATCCTGTTTGCTGACTCGTCCCCTTCCTTTATACAACCCACTACTGTGGTATCATAGGCAAATTTGTAGATGGTGTTATTGTCATACCGAGCCACACAGTTGTCGGTGTAAAATGAGTATAGCAGGGAGCTAAGAACATAGCCCTGTGGTTCTCTGGTACCTAATGGACATTGTGGAGGAGAAGTTCTTACCAATCTTCACTGATTGTGTTCTGGAGGTGAGAAAATCCATGATCCAATTACACAGTGAGGTATTAACTCCAAGGTCTTGGAGTTTACTGATCAGTTTTGAGGGGATGATGTTATTAAATGCCAAAATGTAGTTGATAAAGAGCATCCTATATACACTTATGCATCTTTGCTGTCCAGGTGTTCCAGACTTTTTGTAGAGCCATGAGATGGGATCCGTTGTAGACCTATTACTACGATGGTGAACTGGAATGTATCCGCATCACGGCTCAGACAGGAGCTGATATGCTTCAACACCAGCCTTTCCAAACATTTCATCATTGTTGATGTAAGTGCTACTGGTCATGGTTAACGAAATGGTTAGTACAGTGACTTGGGTTTGAATCCACCATTGTTTGTAAGGAGTTTGTACATTCTCCTCATATCCACATGGGTTTCCTCCAGATGCTCCAGTTTCCTCCTACATTCCAAACATGTAGGGGATTAGTAGGTACATTGGCCACATGGGTGTATTTTGGCAGTACATACTCATGGGCCAGAGGGCCTGTTACTGTATTTCTAAATTAAATATAAATTAACATTTTTGTGGGGCCACAGCTGGGTTATTGCATGCAGTTTTGGTTGCCACACTGTAGGAAGGGTGTGAATGCATTGGAGAGAGTGCAGAGGGGGCTCATTTGGAGATTCTTGGAATGGAATGTTTGAGGAGGAGGCACTGGATAAGTTGAATTTCATTCTCTTGGAGTAACAAGGATGAAGAGGTATATAAAATGATAAGAGCATAGATAGATTGAAGGATAGTGTTGAAAACTGGAGGGAATAGGTTTGCGGGGAGAAGAGTAGGGGGGTTCAGAGGCCAGAGTTTGTCATCCAGAAGGGGGTGGTGGCAATCTGGAATGCACTGCCTGAGAAGATGATGGGGACAGGTTCTTTCAAAATATTTCAGAAGTATCTGATAAACACTTTATGGACAAAGTGCTCTTAAATGGGATTTATATTTTAGGATTACAGGTAGTTGATGGTCATCTTAGAAGTCTGAAGGGTTTGTTTCTGTGCTGTATGACTCTCTGAATGTCTGATTCCATTCTTCGTAATTCCAGAGTTTTAATCAGTGGTTTTTGTGGAATCCAGCTCTTCAATTCTGTACCGTTTTCTACACCATAGGTACTTAGCAGCAGGAATGGCTGAGAGTTCTAAAATAATTTGGGGGGGTGGGGGGGTGGAGTTGTCATAGAGTAAAGCAATAACAATGAATATTTCTGTAATTTTTATTAATGGGTATTTTTTTACATCATTACAAGGGGATTTGGCAACATCAGGCTATATGTTGGAGAATTCCTTCTGCACGAAGAAAATAACAATATTAAGCCCACAGCTAAATCACAAAGCATTTCCATCACTGTTTCCTTGGGGATAACATGAACACAGATGGGGGATGGGGAAACAAATGTTTCCTGTTACATGAGAGTGAGGATGACAGTGTCTCCAGTGTGAATACGATTGCAGAAGAATGGGGTTTATCTGTTGCCTCCCATTGAAGAACAGAATCTGAAGTTGTTCTCTGGAGTAAATTACTGTTTTATTATAAAAACAGTCCAGAATTTGCTTTTTCACATCCACTACATATTTCTGATCAAGCAAGGAAAAAAATGTGCAAATTTTAAAACACCTGGCCATTTTAAAAACACATGTTGCTTATTTCTTCCCAGTCAGCAGTCTACGATGAGTGCAGGCTGGTGGCATGAGAACAAAGTGTGTGATCCACGTCATTTGCTTCTTTTCATGATTGTCTTGGTGCTGGTTAACATTAATTTTATAAGTTTGGAAGTCTGCCATATTATTGTTGTAATATTTTAATTATAACCTCTCCTGTTTTTTGAGTTATAAAATAAGGAATATTAAAACTACTGTTGATATTAATATAGCATGTATTCCTCTTGCGTTTGATGGGGTGCATTTTACTTTTGAAGATCAATACTAGTCACTTACCAATTTCATAAGTTAGCATGCCCATATTAATAAATAAATCCTGCTTAAAATTTGAGTAGCTGCTTGCAAGTAGGATGATTTTTATATATTTGGAATGGTCTACAGTATAACAGTTTCATATGCTTTTGCCAGTTTGAACACAATCTTCACTGAGTAAATGACATTAAATACGCAAGTAGAATGAAGAATGGTGTGGCTACACTTTTCACAGCTGGTATTTATAGATACTTTCTGCAGCTGAAGCTTTTGAAAATGTAGCACCAGCATTTAATAAGCAGTTGTTGGATATTTTTTCAATCTCCTCATCTTTTAATTCTGGACAAAATCATCACGTGTGCACAAAATGAATAAATTCTCTGGGTGTGGAACGCTGGCTTTCAATGCAAGTGCAAGGATGGAAAAGACATGAAATTTACCATTTCAAATCAGAATCATCTGGATTCCTTTCACTGGTGATTAAACATTTCCTCAATCTCAATGCAATAATTCACCATTCACATGAGCACAGTGTCTTTTTCCAAAACTTTATGATTCAGTTTGAATTAAGTAAACCTGTTCTAGATTAGAAGATATAATCAGTCTATTGTGCAGATTATTGTGTGGAGCTCTGCATTGCGAGAGCACTTGATGCGTG
This sequence comes from Narcine bancroftii, assembly GCF_036971445.1. NCBI lineage: Eukaryota > Metazoa > Chordata > Chondrichthyes > Torpediniformes > Narcinidae > Narcine > Narcine bancroftii. Next base: position 12,660,168 of record NC_091469.1, on the reverse strand, counting down.
AGGAAATGTGGTAGGGATCTGCAAGTGTAGTAAGAGCAGAGGAATCTCTACCTTAAAGATGGCATCACAGGGAGATAGGGTGGTCAAAAAGGGTTTCAGCCAATTGGCTTTTATCAGTCAGAGTACTGAGCATAGAAATTGAGAGGTCATATAGTTGTATAAGAAGTTGGTGAGGCCCCATTTGGAGAATTTGAATAGTTTTGGTCACTGTGCTACAGGAAAGATGTCGGCACGCTGGAGATGGTACCAGGACTTGCGGGCCTGAGCTATAGGGAGAAGTTGAGCAGCTTAGGGCTTTATTCCTTGGAGTGCAGGAGGATGAGGAGTGATCTCATAGAGGGGTATGAAATCATGAGAGGGATGTATTGGGCGAACACAGAGAGTCTTTCGCCCAGAGTAAAAAGGTAAAGGTTCAAAATAAGTAACCAGAGGTCCTAGATTTAAGGTGAAGGAGGAGGGAGGGAGAAGGGTGGAGATTTAACAGGAACCTGAGTGATAATTTTTTTTTATACAGCGGATGGAGAATGTAATGGGCTGCTGAGGTAGTGGTTGAGGCATGCACTATTGCAAGGTTTAAGAAAATAATTGAATGGATACACGGACAGGATAGGTTGAGAGGGATATGGGGCAAATGCACCCAATTATTGGACTAGTGTGGGTGGGTCATTTTGTTCAACGTGAACAAGTTGGGCTAAAGAGCCTGTTTACATGATGTATGACTCCAAGATTAAATAACTTTCCAAGACATGCTTTGATAATGTGAGGATCAGTGATGACAGTTGTTACTGATTAAGAAGCAGAGAACCATTCTGAAGAGTTACAAAACATAGAACCAAAGCACAGAAAACAGGCCCTTCAGCTTTTCTAGTCTGTGCCAAACTATTATTATGCCTGGACCCACTGACCTGCACCAGTTAATTCTCCTCCCATCCAAGCACCTGTCCAATATTTTCTTAAAATTGATCTCATATTTGCCACTTCAACTGGCAGCTCATTCCACACTCCCACCACTTTCTATGGCAAGAAGTTCACCCTAATGTTCCCCCCTAAACTTTTCCCCTTTCACCCTTAACCCATATATGCTGGTTTGTATCTCATCCAACTTCAGTGGAAAAAGCCTATTTGCATTTACTCTATATATACCCCTCATAATTTTGTATACCTCTATCAAATCTCCCCTCATTCTTCTCTGCTCCAGGGAATAAGGTCCTAACCTATTTAATCTTTCCCTGTTACTCAGTTTCTAGTAAATCTTCTCTGCACTCTTTCAATCTTTCCTGTAGTTAGGTGAACAAAACTGCATGCAATACTGCAAATTTGGCCTCACCAATGCCTTGTACAACTTTAACATAAAATCCCAACTCCTACACTCAACACTTTGATTTCTGAAGGCCAATATGCCAAAAGCTCTCATTCCAACCCTATGCACCTGTGACACCACTTTCAGGGAATTATGTATCTGTATTCCCAGATCCCTCTGTTCTACCACACTCCTCAGTGCCCTGCCATTTACTGTGAATGTCCTACCTTGGTTTGTCCTTCCAAAATGCAACACCTCACACTTGTCTGTTTTAAATTCCATCTGCCATTTTTCAGCCTATTTTTCGAGCTCATCCAGATCCCTCTGCAAGCTTTGAAATCCTTCCTCACTGACCACAACTCCAATCTTTGTGTCATCTGCAAACTTGCTGATCCAATTTGCCACATTATCATCCAGATCATTGATGTAAATGACAAACAAGAATAGTCCCTGCACAGATCTCTGAGGCACACCATTAGTCACAAGCCTCCAGTCTGAGAAGCAATAATCTACTACCATTCTATGGCTTCTCCCGTAGAGCCATGTTGACTTTCCCTAATTAGTTTCTGGCTATCCAAAAACTTGTATATCCGATCTCTCAGAACACCTTCCAATAATTTACCTATTACTGACATCAGGCTCACTGGCCTATAATTTCTTGGGTTACTTTTGGAGTCTTCTTAAACAATGGAATTACATGAACTATTCTCTAACCCTCCGGCACCTCATCTGTGGCTAAGGACATTTTAAATATTCCTACCTTGGCTCCTGCAATTTCTACACTCACCTCCCTCAAAATGTCCCAGGGGATTTATCTACCCTTATTTGCTTTGAGACAGCAAGCACCTCCTCTTTAATCTGTACAAGTTCCATGACCTCACTGCTTGTTTTCCTTATTTCCCTCGACTTTGTGCCAGTTTCCCGAGTAAATACTGATGCAAAAAAAAAATTAAGATCTCTCCCATCTTTTCTAGCTCCATATGTAGCCGATTACTCTGATCTTCAAGAGGACCAATTTTGACCCTTACTATCTTTTTGCTCTGATGTACCTGCAGAAACCCTTATGATTTTCCTTTTTGTTGTTTGCTAAAGCAATCTCATGTCTTCTTGATTTCTTTCTTAAGTTTTCCCTGTATTTTTTATACTTCTCAAGTACCTTATTTGCTCCGTGTTGCCTATATCTGCCATATACCTCTCTATTTTCCGAATCAGATTCCCAAAATCCCTCAAAAACCAAGGTTCGCTACGCCTGTTTGTTAACTTTGCCTTTTATCCTAACAGGAACATACAAATTCTGTACTCTTAAAATTTCACCTTTGAAGGTCTTCACTTAGCTTGCACTGTTGATGTTAAACATTTTTAAAAATGTTTAAACTGGGCAGTGTGATTAGTCAATGTTCAAATTTATTGTCAGAGTACATACATGACATAACATACAACCCTGAGATTCTTTTTCCTGTAGGCCAAACAAATTTTACTTATTGGTAGTGTAAACTGTACATAAGAAAAAGATATGTATACAAAAGAAAAAAATGTGAACAACTGACTGTGCAAATACAGAAAGAAAGAAATATTTAGTAATAAATAATGTGGAAAGTAAGAGTCCTTAAATTAAATCACATGCTGCATGTAACCACACAACAGTTTTGTAATATTATTGATGCAGGAAGATACCAAATTAATGCAGTTTCTTTAAGGAATGATTTTGGTTAATATCTTGCATCTTGACCAGCCTTGTTGTGTGTTGGGCACTACCAGTTGCCCCAATAATCACAAGGACAAAGGCTGAGGGGAACGATAGGCTTTATTGTACAGAAGACTTGAGCTGACCCGAATCCAAGCTAGGGAAGTGCAGGGAAGGGAGAGATGGTCCGACATTTATGGCCTGGGTCCCAGGGGAGGAGTCCAGGTGAGAGTGTCATCAGGGGATGGGCTAGCCTGAGCCTTTGCCGGCCAATTAGTACATACAATCCATACCATTACACTGCGGCAACTTATCATCAGTGCTCATACTTACTTCTTCTTTTTCTTTTCTTCTTTGGCTTGGCTTCGCGGACGAATATTTATGGAGGGGTATGTCCACGTCTGCTGCAGGCTCACTGGAGACTGACAAGTCCGATGCGGGACAGTCAGGCACGGTTGCAGCAGTTGCAAGGGAAAATTGGTTGGTTGGGGTTGGGTGTTGGGTTTTCTCTCCTTTGTCTTTTGTCAGTGAGGTGGGCTCTGCGGTCTTCTTCAAAGGAGGTTGCTGCCTGCCGAACTGTGAGGCGCCAAGATGCACGGTTGGAGGCGATATCAGCCCACTGGCGGTGGTTAATGTGGCAGGCACCAAGAGATTTCTTTAAGCAGTCCTTGTACCTCTTCTTTGGTGCACCTCTGTCTCTATTCACTTACTATTCACTTGAGAACACCCTAACTTTGAAAACACTTCCAAGTAGGAATTCATCAGTCTTCTTGTGAGATACCAGAAGATCCTGAAAATTGAGAAGGATCTACCTGTGATAGTACAGATTCTATCTCCAATGTGTATATGTACAGATTGTAGTGTAGGATGACTGTGATTGGCTGAGAGGAGGTCAACCTACTTGTGATATGCTCCAGTCTTTTCAAAACTTTTTAGTTAATAAAATTGTAGACTGCATCAAAAGAACCAAAGACTTGTTGATCCAAACCAAGGCTTTTATTAACTAAAAGACTGGAGCATATCACAAGTAGATCGACCAGCCCAGAATGACCTGGTCTGGCTAGGAGCAATCCTTTAAGACCTGCCAGTAAGTGTGGCTACACTCTCAGCCAATCACAGTCATCCTACTCTACAATCTGTACATATACACATTGATGATAGAATCTGTACTATCACACTACCCACTTAATTTCAAAGAATCCCTGGAAATCTACAGACATGATCTATTGGTTTTAAGTCCATGTTCTGTCTCAATCTGTAACTTCAGAGAAACATGGACTGCTAAGAATTACAAATGTTTGTTTAATTAGACCAAGAGCCCCAGATTAATGTTATATTTCCTGTATCAGTACTGGGACTACCTATAGACTTTCAATCATTAGGTACAGTTATGAAGCTCCTCCATAATTACCAAGGTTATTTCTGTCTACTCAGCTGTTTATTTTCCTATGTAGTTTAGATAGCTATGTTTTCCTGTTCTTTATATAATTGATGGTGACTTCTAGAATGTGACATTTAACTTGCAATAACAAAGGCATTTTAGAATTAAATTCCAAATGCATTACTCTACTGACATTGGGGATTTTATACTTTTGTATATGTTTGATAGTTTCTCTGCATTTACCATTTAGATTGTTTTGAACTGGAGATGTACTATAAGAAGTAGTCTGCCCCATTTTTAATATATTATCAGAAGATTTTCAAAGACATTGTGAGTAACAATTGGAATGAAGGCAATATTATCAGAACAGGAATGCATCATTATGTCACTGGTGAGGCAGAAATTAGTCAATTTTTGGCCCCTAAATTAAATTGTTAAGTAGAATCTCTGACCACTTGGAATATAATTATTCAGCTGACAAACTCATTGTTATCAGATGGTAGAAAGTTGGGTCATGGTGAATGTATTATTTTAGTATTCATTCGAGGAATGCAGGTTTTGCAGGCTGAGCCTGCATATAATTTCCCATCCCTAATTCCCCTTGAGAAGGCGTTGGAGTGCTGCCTTCTTGAATCACTGCAGCCCCAGAGGTATGGGTATACCCATAATGCCATTGGGGAGGGAGTTCCAGGATTTTGACCCATCAATAGTGAATGAACAGCGATATATTTCTGTTAGGTTGGTGTGTGGCTTGGAGGATAACTTCCAGGTGATGGTGTTCCCATGTCACTGCTGCCTTTGTCCTTCCAGCAGGTAGAGGTTGTGGGTTTGCAGGCTACTCTTACTATCTTAATTTTTAGTTGTTTAAAAAGAATTGTTTAGAAAATGAACTGACACATTTAGGCTTATGTGACAAATGGTCCATCTGCTTGTTTATAAAAGTCTTTAAACTGTGATAAGAAATTTGATTTTGATATTCTACATGTGCAGGAAAAGAGATGGAATGTCTTTGTGTAAATTAAATGCAAGACCTTTCTCATAGCCAGGTTTTGCAGGGAAATGTTGGCTGATCTGTGATATTTCCCACATAATTCCAGGAACTTTGCAATATCTTCATCAGGTTCTAAATGTGCTGACTACTATGTCAAGCTCAAGTTCAAGTTTATTATCCTCTATATGCAACCAGACGAAACAGTGTTTCTCCAGCCCATACACAGACATAGCTATCTAAACATTAAGATATAATATTATGTGTGTGTGTGTGTGTGTGTGTGTGTGTGTGTGTGTGTGTGTGTGTGTGTGTGTGTGTGTGTGTGTGTGTGTGTGTGTGTGTGTGTGTGTGAGTGAAAATATTTGGGTGTAGCAGCGGCTACACTGCTCCTGCAATAACACACGCGACTAGACGGGTTGAGCTCAGTGAGCAGACTAGTTTATTGCAGGCTGTTGGGCTGCACTTATACTCCCAGCCCAGACCTGGCTGAGAATTGCACTGGAGGGCACTGACGTCATCCGGGCATCATGTGGTCCCCAATCGCGGGTTTCTGAGCCCCAAGCTGGAAGGAAGTGAAACCCCCCCCCGACGGCGCCATTTTGGGCGGCTGACCCGCCGCGTGGCTTACAAGCGGGGGCAGTTTGCCTGCCTTGTGGTGAGCTGCCACATGGGAATAATTTACTGATTTACAGAATACCATTCAACAATTTTACACTGTATGGGAAGAAGATAATTCTTAGCCTGGCAGTCCTGATTTTGATGCTACTTCCTTTTTTAACTACCTTCCCAGTTTGGGAGTGAAATGTTATGAGGAAAGGTTTCCAAGTCATTCAAGTTTTTTTTTAAAGATTTCTCATTAAGTAACTGAAGTATCTCCATGTCATATCTTGGCTTATTTTAAACCATATGTCAGCATAGTTTCCAGCAATGTAAACATTTCTGTTAGCACCAAGGTTGCTTCACTCTTAGGTGTGAATCTCTGATCTAGTTACATAACACCTTAGAACTGTACAAAAATCATGTTATGTTAGTGACTTAAAAACTTAGACATATGTGTTACTTAAACTTAAAGACCTTCAAACATTTTTTTAAAAATGTAGACATACAGCACGATAACAGGTCATTTCGGCCCTCGAGTCCATGCCGCCCAATTTACCCCTGGTATGTTTCAAATGGAGGGAGGAAGCCAGAGCCCCAGGGAAAACCATGCACACACAGGGAGAACGTACAAACTCCTTATAGATAGCGTGAGATTCGAACCCCGGTCCTGATCACTGGTGCTGTAAACGCGTTGCGCTAACTGCTATGTCAACCATGACACCCCTCAGCTATGCCAACTAAATTTAGCAATGCACTCTATGTCTTCAAACTCTGAATTTTTAATTGATCACAAGTTTCCAGCAACAAAAGAAATTGAATAAAGTAAAACATAATGAACTGCATTCTTTATCAACAGATTACACACCTGAAAGTAGAATTACACAGACCAACATTTGATTACTCACGTTTGCAGATAAATAACCAAAATGATTCAGAGCATTCACAGATCTTCTAAGGATTTGTGAATTAGTGGTTCAGCTGTTACAAGTATTTGAACATGTTTGTGAAGTTCTGAACAATCTTTGCAAATGATGTACATCACACCATTTCTTGAGAAAACAAAAAAGTTGCTCGAGGAATTCATCAGGTCAGACTGCATCCGTTGGGTAGAATAGTCAGTTAAATTTCATGTCTGGGCCCTTCATTGAGACTAAGATGAAAAAATGAAATTTCATATACAGTATAATGGAGGAAAGAAGCTGGGGGAGTGTCCCAGAGGTGATGGGGTTAGTGTGTGAGGTGGAGAGACAGATAGATGGAGAGATCTTTGGAAGGGGGGTGGATTAGAGAAGGAAAGAAAAGTACAAAAGGTAAAGATGAGATGGAAATGGTGGAACCAGATTGGGGTTGGGGGTTACCTATTGGTTTATGGAAAATCAGGTAAGCGTTTTCCATCCCACCCCACTAAAAAGATGTATATAAATTAATATATTCACAAGACTAAGCAACATGTATTTTTTTATGCTTAAGACCTGATATCTCATCTGTTAAGACTTAGTGTTTAACAATGAAGACTAAAATAAATCCTGAGAAAAGATCAACCCTAATTTGAAATTTTTCATTTGCAAAAGTTGCTGTGTCTGGAAGGTTTGAATGATAGGGGAAGGTGGGGTAGGCTGGGTCTCTATTCCCTGGAGCAGAGGAGGCTGAGGGGTGGCCTTAGGTTCACAAAATTACGAGGAGCATGAATAAAGTGAGTGGCCACAATATTTTTTCCACAGTAGATGATTCTAGAATAAGATTTAAGAGGGTCCTAAGGGGCAAATTTTTCACTAAGAGGGTGGTCTGAGGAAACTTTAGAAACAGGCACGATAACAACATTCAGAATCAGAATCAGATTTGGGCAGATTTATGGACAGGAGGGGCTTGGAGGAATATTGACCAAATGCAAGTAAAAGGGATGAATCCTGAATGCCAAATTGGTCGGCATGGATTAGTTGGGCTGAAGGACCTGTTCTATGCTGTATGACTCTATGACTAATGCTAAAACATTTTGCTAGAATAAAATAGTTTAAAATTAGGGGTAGCATGGTATAACATTTATTTTACTGGATCATTTTTCTGGAGATGAGTGTTTAAATCCTGTCATGTAATTTAAATTCAAGCAATTGGATCTATCAAACATTTAAAACTGTGAGAGTGCCAGCGACCCAGTTTTGAATCTGGCATTGCCTGGAAGGAGTTTGTACATTCTCTCTGTGTCTCCATTGGTTTCCTTTGAATGCTTTGGTTTCCTCCCACCCTCCAAAATGTACTGGTGTTGTAAGTTAATCGGGGTATTTGGACGACATGGACTCATGGCCAGAATGGCCTGTTACTGTGCTGTATGTCTAAATTTACAAATGGAATTGAATTTAAATTAAATTGAATTTAAAACAATGGTACTTGGTAACAGTACCACAGTAACTACTGGATTGTTTTTGTAAATATCCTTCTAGTTAATGAATGTTCGTCACAAAATCTAGTTAATTGCTTGTCTGGTCTGTAGGTGACCAGACTTAATCAAGTGCAGAAACAGGTAAGAATGGAGAGTAAATTAAATCATTGCCAGTGATATCTGTACCCTGACAGACCAAATAAAGACATACATTCCCTGAAAATTCGTATCAATCAGTTGCATTAAATGTTATATCTGCATAGTGTGGGTTATACTCAGGAGCTAATGGAAGGCATAGTACAGTTGTTGTTCCATTAGAGCTACTGGGAATATATTTCTGGCCGTGCAACTTTTGATTTTTTTTTCCAAACATGAATAACAAAATAAAGAACAACATGCATTTTGTCATGACTGCAATGCAATGAAATACTGCTGAAGTATAGTCAACGATCTAATGTCTAAATTACACAACACAGCCAGCAGTGTGATAATAATACTCTTTTGTGAGGTTGATAGCAGATTAATATTGGGAAGCACATCAAGGATAATTCCACTGCTCTTTTCCAAAGCAATACCAAGGAATCTGTTATATCTATCTCATAGAGAGAAACAGCCCAGAAATCCACACCAACCATCAACTGTGCATTTACTCCATTTGAGAGAGCAGGTGACGTCTGGACTTTCATTTGAAGGTCACATTCCTTAAATGTAAGTTATAGAAGCAGTTGTGTCAAAGGCCTGATTTTCTTGAAGAAAACAAAGATGCTCACATTGTCACACATGGCAGGATGATTGTTGAGTGTTTGTGTTTGATGGTGCTTGTAGAACAAATTACATTGTGATAAATTTATAGTCTAGTGGTGTTGAGATTTTTGCATGTGGTCATTAATAATGCACAATCCACTCTGTGTTGTTAAATAAGAAAGTCTGCAGATGCTGGACTTGGTGCAATACACGAATGTGTTGGAGAAACTCAACAGGTCAAGTAGCATCCATAGTAAGTAAAAAGTAGCCAACATTTTGTGCCTGAGCCTTTCATTGAGGTAGAAGCAAAAGCAGACTGGTGCCTGAATAAAGAGTTGGGGGGAGGAGAGGAGAGAGGGAAGAAGGGGCAAGGGAGGAATACAAGCTGACAGGTATGTATATTGGTGGGAGGGTAGAAAAGAAAAATGCTGAAAAGGGTCATGGGCAGCTCTCTGATAGCAGAGAGAAGGGAAGGGAGTGGGAAGCTGGAGGAAAGGAGACATAGGGATGGGGAAAAGAGAGAGACTTGGGGGAGGGGTTTAATGGAAATTGATGGTTGATGTTAATGCTGTTTGGATGGAGAGTGCCAGTTGGAATATAAGGAGTTGTTCCTTCAATTTGCGGTTAACCTCAATTTGGCAGTGCATGAGGCCAGGGACAGACAGTGTGGGAATGGTGAGCACTCTGTGTTGTCACCAGTTCAATTTCCCCTTTCATGCACATACAAAGTTTCAAGATGCTACCCTTATTTATCACTTTAGAGTTTTCAAAATGAATTTGTGCAGGCTTGGACTAAGTGATCTTCTCCACTTTGGACAGGGAAGTTTTCATGAATCTCCTACACTCTTAATTCCGACAGATAAATGGATCAGAACATCAATTCTCATTCATTGATAATATCTTCCCTTCATATTGCAGAATGCAAAATGATGCGAGGATCTCCTGGAGAGATTGGCCAAAGACACCATAGAGGTTTGGAATAAGAGAAGGGTGATAGATTTGCTGGAGTTATACTATGAGCTTCACAATTGTCACCAGGAATTGGAGAAACAGATCTATAAACAATACACAAATGTGCTGGAGAAACTCAACAGGTCACGTAGCATCCATAGGAAGTAAAAGGAAGTAAACCTAGAATGACAAAGATTTGATTAGGAAGGTAAAATTCATATGGCAGCAACAATCAAGATGGTGTCTTGAGCAATATAGAGAGTGTGGGAGAGTACTTAAGAAACTACTTGGGAAATGCCATAAAAATATCTTGGCAGAGAAGATTAAGGAAATTCTCATTCATCTATCACATATTAGGAGCAAGAGAGTAGCTGGGGGAAAAAAACGAGTTTCCATTCGGACCACAGTGGTAATCTTGTGTGAAGCCAGGGAAGTTGGTGAGGTCTTAAATGAATATTTCTTCTCTGTATTCACCAGGTAGAAGGACATGGAGCATACTGTGTTCATAGAGGGGTATATTGATAGTCTGTAGCAATTCTAAAGGGCAAAATTTATGTACACTTGGAAAGGTCGTTTTGATTTTTTTTGAGGCATTAATAAAGGAGAATGATTAAGGCAGTGTAGAAAATGTAATTGTTATGGACTCATGAAAGGCATTTGGTAAGCCTGTTTGGTAGGTTAATCCAGAAGGTGAAGGTATAAGGCATCCAAGACAAGCTGGCTAATTGTATCCAACTCAGCTTGGTGATAGTGGTGGCAGATGCTTCCTTGATTGGAAATCTATATAATTAGTGGCCCACTTCGAAGTCTTTTGCCTTTTGTGATCCATATTAGGAACCTGGATGTGAATGTAGGAAGAATGATCAGCAAGTTTGTGGATGAAATGAATATTGGTGGAGTTGTCGATAGTGAGGCATGTTGTCATGCTGGATATGGATCAGATGAAAAGTTGGGCAAAGCAGTGGCAGCTGGAATTTAATCCAAGTAAGTTTGAGGTGATGTTGTTTGAAAAGTCGATTTGGAAATGCACAGTAAATGGTAGGTAACGAAGGAATGTTGAGGAACAAAGAGTCCTTGGGGTCAAGTTTATAATTCCATGAAAATGGCAATAGGGTGTTGAGAAAGGCATGTGTCAGACTTACTTCACAGGTTGGGACATGGAATATAAAAGTTGGGACATTATGCTGTAACTTTACAACTTTACAACTTTACAAAACACTGGTTAGGCTGTTCTGGTTGCCATGTGATAGGAAGGATGTGGTTACACTGCAGAGAGTGCAGAGAAGATTCTCCAGGATGACGCCTGTATTGGAAGATTTAAGTTACAAGGAGAGATTAGATAGGCTGGTCTCGTTTTCCCTGAGCCAATAAAGGCTGAGAAGTGACCCTGCTAGAAGTATAGAAGCCATAGATGAGGTCGATAACCAAGATCTTTTTCCCAGCAAGGAGGGAGATTTAATTATGTTTTTTAACATAGAGTGTTGTTAATATTGGAACTCTCTGCCAGATGAGGTGGTGGAATCAGATGCACGCATCAAGTTTAAGAGATGCTTAGACAGGTTTAAATTGACGAGGCAAGGAAGAATATAGTCCAGGTGAGGGAAAATTTGAGTGGAATAGAGAGGCATGAAGGTTGGCCAGGACACAGTAGACTGAAGGGCCAGCTTCTGTGCTATGTATCACGATGTCTCTCTGGGAGCTGCAGCCCAGGAGTTGGACGGGGTGAGCATCAGGTGCCAATGCAATTTCCCATTGTTACCTTATATTTTGCCCTTCCTAACACAATATCTGGCAGACCTCAGAGTGTAAGCTGGGTCATTCTAACTAAAAAGGCAATAGATTGCCTTCATTGACATGTGGATCTCCCGAATCCTGTAGAATACTAATTGTAGGCATTGTACAATTCACTGTTGCTGACCTTATCCAGTAACACAGGGACTGACTGTGAAGTACGAGAGAAGGTCAAATAAGATTTCACACAGGCACAACAGAAAGATTTGCACTTATGCAGAATTTTTTATGACATCAAAGTGGTTTACAGATAATGAAGAATACTGAAATGAACTCTGGATCACAAGAAAATTGGTGCAAGAGTAGGCCATTCAGTCCCTCAATCCTGTCCCACCATTCAATGATCTACCAGGTTTCAACTCCTCCATTGTGCCGGATCCTCATAGGCCTTAATTCCTGATCTTTCAAAAAATTATCTGCCTCTTATAAGTCCCTTGAATGATTTTGCTTCCATTACTTTCAGGGATAGAAAATTTCAGGGATTCACTTCCACCTGCATGAAGGAAGTCAAACATCCTTTGGTTTCTATTAGAACTGAGCCCCTTCATTCAGGATTTACCCAGTATTATAACAGAAAATCCAGTGAAGAATCTATCCATAGCGAGCACTCATAAGCAGTTATGTGTACTGACAATTAATCTTTGGTTTTTGTGACTTTGCTTCATGAGTGAGTGAAAGTCTAAAACTTTGGAAACAACTCTTGGACTCTACAAAACCAGTGGCATTTTTTGCATTCACCAATGAAGGTTTAGCATCATGTCTGACAGTGAGCACAATTAACACTTGAGCTTCTCTGGAAGTCTTCAAGGTGACAGTGGGAGATGTAGACAGAGTCCATGAAGGAGTGGGAAGCTTGCATTAAGTTCTGAGCTACATTCATGGCCATCTTTACCCACTTTTGATCTTGAGCAGGGCAGTTTCCATACCATGCTGTGATGTATCCAGCAAGTATGCTTTTGATGGTGCACCTGTAGAAGTTGTTGAAGGACAAGGGGGGTATGCTAAACTTCATTAGTTTTTGAAAAGCATAGAGGCACTGATGCACTTTCCTGACCATCACATCAACTGGCTTGACCTTTGTACATCCCACTGCCTGTGGATGGCGAATGTAACATACACCCCACTGCCTGCAGATGATCAAAACATACACATCATAACACACACCCTACTGCCTGGAGATGACCATTCTAACCTACATATTGTAATGTACGCCCAATACCAGTTGCCTGTGCCTGTGAAACAATGTATGTTAAAGAGGCACAGAGATATATAGCACAGAAACAGACCCTTTGGCCCAACTTGTTATTGCTGACTAAGGTTCTTCCTGAGCAGCAAATTGTCCCATATCCTTTCAAATGTTTCTATTCATGTACCTGCTCAAATGTCTTTTAAATATTGTAATTGTACCCAATTCTACCACTTCCTCTGGTGGTTTGTTCCATACGCTCATTGCTCTCTGTGTGAGAAACATCCCACTGATCCTCTTTAAATCTTTCCCCTCTCACCTTAAACCTTTGCCCTCTAGTTCTAGACTCCCCTAATCTGGGTGGGGTGGTGGGGGGGAATTGAGCATCCACCTTATCTCTGCCCCTCATGATTTTATAAGCCTCTATACCAGGATGGCTAAGTGATGGCTCATGCTCCAAAAGTGGTGCATTGGACGATTAGAAGTGGCTCATTACCCCCCAGAGATAATAATAAAAAAGTAAGCCTACTTATGCAAAAAGTATTAACCAAAACCCAATTTGTAGAAAAAAATATCTAGACTGTAACAGGAATTCCAAGTAGCTTAGAGCTAGAAATGGGTTTTACCAAGAATAAATCTAAAACTTAGCAATTATGTTCAGCAAAATCCATGAAAACGGACTCAAAAGTCTCATTAAGGTAAGTAACGTTTATCTTGTCTTTATATTAAATCAATATATCAAAAAAATGCTAAATATGTCTACATTAACATATTTTTTAAAGAATTGAATGGGCGTACAAAAGTTGTAAGGCACATCTGAACTCGTGCGTGAAAAAATTGATGTGTGGAATGTAAAAGGTTGGCCACACCTGCTCTATACATTCACCCTACATCCTTCTGCACTCCAGAGAAAACAATCCCAGGTAATTCAGTTTTTCCTTGTAACTCAAGCCCTCTAGTTCGGACAACATCCTGTGTTATTAATGAATCAGAAGTGTAGCTGGTACCTGAAAGGCAACAGGTATTTATGCTTTACTATATTGCAGGCAACAATGATGCAACAAAATAAAACTCTCAAGTGCCTGTTTAATGTATCTTTTCAACAAGTTGAATTAATCACCACATAAAGACATTAAGTGAGTAGGCAAGAGTCTGGCAGATGTAGTACAATGTTGTTAAATTTTAGCTTATCCACTTTGGAAGGAAAAATGGAAGATCAGATTATTATTATTGCAGCATGCTGCCATATAGAGGACTTGGGAGTGCTTGTGCATGAACTGCAAAAGGTTGGTTTGCAGGTGCAGTCGGCAGATCAAGAAGGAATAAAATGTTGGCATTCATTGCTTGTGGGATTGAATTAGGAGCAGGGAGGTTATGCTGCAACAGTACAAGGTACTGATGAGGCTGCATCTGGAGTACTGCATGCAGTTCTGATCTTACTTGAGGAAGGATGTACTTGCTTTGGAGGTGGTACACAAGAGGTACACCAGATTGATTCCAGAGATGAGGGAGTTAGCACATGAGGGGAGATTGAGTCATCTGGGGCTGTACTCTCTTGTATTTAGAAGAAAGAGAGGGAATCTTAAGGAAACATATAAAATTTTGAAATGCATATATAAGATAGATGTATGTAAGTTCTTCCCATTGATGGGGGAGTCGAGACTAGGGGGACATAGCCTCAAGATCCAAGGTAGTAAATTTAAGACAGAGATGAGGAGGAACTGCTTTTCCCAGGAGTGGTGGATCCATGGAATTTGATGCCCATTGAAGTAGTGAATGATACTTCAGTCTAAATAATTAAGAGAAGGTTGGATAGATTTTTTCAAAGTTGGGGAATTAAGGGATGTGGGGAAAATCTAGGTAGGTGGAGATGAGATTTTCATCAGATCAGTGATGATCTCATTTAATGGCAGAGCAGGCTCGACGAACTGGATGGCCGACTCCTGTTCCTTTTCTTATGTTCTCATAGCAGCCAGTGTTTGTAAAACCTACAAAGTCACGCAAATGCCCTGAAACAGTTCCTATTCCAATTTAATCTGTAATTTGAAACAAGAATTTTTCAAGCTGCACAATAATGCAGTATGAATTTTTGACGAAAAAAATTGCATTTGTTTTTGAAATGTTCACTTACTTTAAAGAATTGGAATGTTTACCGGGCTGTGCCTTCATACTGACAGAGCCATAAAAGAGAGGCTCCAGAGATCAGGACAGCTGGAACTGGAAGGTGATCACAGAACGCTGAAGAATGGTTACAGGACTTTTTCAAGTCAGCAGATTGGGCGGTATTCAAGTTTCAGCTGAGAATCTGAATGGTTACACCAGGGCTGTCACAAACTTTATCAAAACATCTGTGGATGAGTGTGTCCCCACCAAATCATTCAGGATTTTCCCCAACCAGAAGCTCTGAATGAACAATGGAGTCAGGAACCTACCAAGAGTCAGATCACAGGCATTTAAGTCTGGAGATCCAGATCACTACAGAAGGTAGTGAGCAAGTATAACCTTCGGAAAGCCATTTCCCGAGCAAAGTGGAGTTTCTGGATGAAAAAGAGAAAAAATGAAAATACTCAACATCTATAGTGTATTAATGACATAACCTGCTCCAAACCCAAATGCGGTGCTATAGGAGATGGCAACGCATTACTCTCTGATGAACTCAATACCTTCTATGCCCGATTTGTCCATAAGTACAAGGAAGAACAACTCCAATCTCCTCTGATGATCCTCTCCTCGCTGAGGATGACATGCAAACTGCCTTCAGGAGAGTGAATCTAAGGAAAGCATCCAGTCCAGATGGAGAAACTGGCTGAGTATTAAAAATCTGCTGACCAACTTCTAAATGTATTGACGGATATCTTCAACTTCTCACTCTGGCAGGGTGTGAAGCATATCACATTCTGTCTGAGTGGCGACATGGATCCATTCCTATTCACCTATTGTAGCAATGGGTCTACAGCAGACGCCATCTCTCACTGGCTCTACACAAAGTCCTGGACACAAAGACTGCAATGATGCATACATCAGGATGCTCTTTATTGACTACAGTTCAGCATTTAACACCATCCCCCCCCCCCCCCCACCAAAACTGATCATCAAACTCCTAGGACTCAATATCTCACTGTGTAATTGGATCCTTGATATCCTCACCTCCTGACCACAATCAGTGCGGATTGATAAGAACATCTCCACAATCTCCATCAGTACCAGAGCACCACAGGTGCTTAGCCCCCTGCTCTACTCATTATACACCTATGACTATGTGGCTCGATATGGCAACAACACCATCTACAAATTCACTCATGATACCATGGTAGTGGGTTGTGTATATAGGAGTGATGAGCCAGAATGCAGGAGGGAGAATGAAAACTTGGCTGAATGGTGCACCAATGGAGAACCTCATACTCAATGTCACCAAAACTAAGGAGATGATTGTTGACTTCAGGAAAGGAAAACCAGAGCTATACAATCCAGTGATCGTTGAGGGAATAGTAATGGAGAGGATGAACAAATTTAAGTTCTTGGGAGTCATTATCTTGGAGGATCTTTCATGGGCCCAACACACCAATGGCATCATGAATAAAGCATATTAGCGCATCTACTTCCTCAGGAGTTTACAGAGGTTTAGTCTGACATTGGAAACCCTGGCAAATCTGTACAAATGTGTGATGGAAAGTTTGCTGACCAGTTGTATCATGGTCTGGTATGGAAACCAATACCCTTAAACTTAAAGGTAATGGACATAGCCCACGTTATCACAGGTAAAACCCTCCACACTATCAAGAGCACCTACAGGGAACACTGCCGTTGGAGAGAGCAGCAATCATCAAGGATACACACCAACTCTGTTCTCACTGCTGCCATCAGGATAGAGGTATAGGTGCCACAAGATTCACACCACCAGGTTCAGGACCAGCTGCTACCCCTCTACCATCAGCCTCAATGACAAACTCAATCAAGGACTCATTTAATTTCTTTTCTCTCTGTATTGTACAGTCAGTTTGTTTACATTATTTAATTTGTTTACATGTTGAGTCAGTTTTTTTTTTGCAATGTCATTAAGTGATCATTCTGCCTCACTCACAAGAAAAAGAATCTCAGGGTTGTATGTCATGTCATTTATGTACTCCAACAATAAATCCAAAATCTGAATCTGTTTTCCTGAAATTTAACTGCCAAGTAACCGAAGGTAGAAGTGGCAATAACAGAAATTCATATTCAGTTATGTTTTATATCAGAACATTTGTTATAACAAATAGACTGCAGGGACAGACACACTGGAGAGAGCTCATGGTGATATAGTCAAAGGCCCATGCACCAAAATACTATGTACTTTGCAGAAAATGCACAAGGAAGATGGTAGTTCATTGAAGGACACACATCATGGAGACCATATTAGAAGAATAAGACATATTGCACTAAGACCTGATGGATAAGTTTATTGAATTGTGCCATCTGTACATTTTTAATTTAACAGCAACAACAAATTGGTTTGAATGTAAATTATGTGGAAATAGGAGAAAGATTACGACTGTTTGTCTTCAGAATGTGGGTTTCAGTTGCATGTCCAAGCCAACCTGATTTGATCTATTCACCATCTGAGACAGAATTATACAGCTCAGAAATGGGCCCCTTGGCCCGCTCTTTATCCTGATCATCAAGAGTCAGATGTGGATGTGGATTTAAGATGTGAATTGAGAATGAGGACGTATCAGAAATGACAATAATATCCTGTCAACTAAACAGTTGGTTGGCACTCAGTTGCGTGGTTTAAAAATGAGCAATAGTTCAACTAATGCCCAAAGGTTTTCGAGTGCTTAAAAATCTGAAGAGATGATTGTCTTAAGAAGCTGATTGAGGAGCACTGAAAAAGGAATGAAATGTGTGCACAATTCCTCATACTTAATGTAATGTGTTTGAACCACTTTCTTACAGAAAATGGGTATGGAGTTTGATGTTAATCACAGTCAGATGTTTCCCCACTCTGGTTAAATGTTGACTCATGGTCTCAGAGATAAATGATCAATGTTTCATTTTTTAGAAATAAGATTAGTTATGTCCAGAAAACATGAGTGTTCAGGTTTGATCAGGTTGTTTACAAAGCACATGGAATCTTTGGCTCTACCAACTGGGGCTCAGGGAAAAAAAAAATAGCAAGAGAGTCATATTTAATATTTAATTAGCATTAGTTAGGCCCCAACTACTTTATTGTGGCCATTTCTGAGCACCACATTTTAGGAAAGATGTCAAAACATTCAAGAGGGTGCAGCAAAGGTTTGAAACACAAAAGTCTGCAGATGCTGTGATTGTAGTGATTTTGGAGGATCTCAACAGATTTTCCAGGGATTAATTATGTGCAGAAACCAGAGAAACTAGAGTCGATCCCCATGATTCCCTAACCATAAACAACCCCAGGACCTATCTGTACTACGGAAACATCACCTTATTTTTATTGCACCAACTGCAATTATGAATATATATTTATCCATCATTTGATATTTATTATTGCTTTTCTATCTTGGCATTTGCAGTCATTATTTTTTTTATTATTGGTGCATATTATGTACCTACTTAGCTGCAGCAAGTAGGAATCTCTGCATTTGTACGTTGTTCTTATGTGTATGTAATAAACTTGAACCACATCAGAGAGCAAAGATATTTGGGAGATTTAATGGAGCTGTTTTACATTTTAAAGGCCTTTTCTGGTGTAACTAAAGAGAAACTATTTCTGGTGATCAAGGGGTTTGTAGTCAGCAACATGAAGCAAATTTTGTGCTCAGTGTCAGCAAGTTAGGATTTAGGCAACACTGCTTTAAAGAGTGATGGAAGCAGACTCAGTGATAACTTTCAAAAAGAAATTCAAGAATTGCGCAAGGGAAAATTAGTTAGAGTTATGAAGAAAGAGCAGGGGCTTGGGCCAAATGAATCATTGTTTTCAAGTGCTCATTGAGTGGCAATGGACTGATTGGACTTTCTCTATGCTGCATCACTCAGCTACTAAGAATAGCCTGAGAATACAGCAATGATACATAGAAATGAATAAATGTATTCCATTGGAAAAAATAACATATAATTTAAGAACAAATTTGGGAACCATACATGGAACACAACAGAGAAGTCCTACCGTGGACCTCCACCACCTAAAATGACAGAAGGAGAAGACGAAATGAATTGACCCAGTATGTAAAGTTGAAGACACAAATTTCTTGTTTATTTTCATTGTGTGATGACATTGTTTAATGGGTTTAATGTATCATATATGTTGAACGTTGAGTGGGTGGGGGGGGGGATGAAGGAGGGAGGGAAGGGAGGGGAGGAAAGGGGAGAAAATGACACTGTGTATAATCAAGAGGGAAATGTTTGTGTGTATTTTGGTCAGCATGGTTCATAGTGTGAAAAATAAAAAAAAATAAAAAAACTCAACTACTAAGAAGAGGGAACTCTTAAAAATTGAATATTTATACGGTGGTGACCATGTGCAAGATGCATTGGAGAGGACAAATCCTAGTCAAAACAAAATCTTATTCAAATGTGGGAGATTTTATATAATTATGCCAATCCTAATTTTGCCAGTTTAAGATTCTCTAACCTTGAATTTCAAAACTTGTAGGAGAATTAAGATTTCCACTCATCAGAGATGGTAATATTAAGGGAATTGACAGAGTAGGTTATTAGGTCAGCACAACACTATGGGCTGAAGGGCCTCTGCTGGGTTATAGATTTCTATGTTTATTACAGAGCACCTCTGTGGTTATTCCCCTCAACAAATATATTGTTTTAGGTACTGTTGGCGGGAACAACCTACCAGGGACAAGTCGAGGTGGTCAAGTCTCTGGCTGACACAGAGTCTGGCACCCCAGCTCAGAAGAGAAGGGGGGAGAAGAGGAGAGCAATGGTGATTAGGGACTCGTTGGTTAGACCAGTGGATAGGAGGTTCTGTGAACAAGAGGCTCCCAGGTGTATGTTGCCTCCCAGGTGCCAGAGTCAGGGATGTCTCTGATCGAGTTCATAGCATTCTGAAGGGGGAGGGCAAGCAGCTGGATGTTGTAGTCCAGAGATGGTAGGAACTGGAAGTTGTGGAAGATGAATGCATGGCTGAAGAGTTGGTGCAAGGAGCAGAGGTTCAGATTTGTGGATCATTGGGATTTCTTCTGGGGAATGTCTGACCTCTACAAAAAGGATGGACTACACCTGAACTGAAGAGGGACCAATATACTGGCAGGCAGGTTTGCTAGAACTGTTGGGGAGGATTTAAACTAGTTTGGTGGGGGGTGGGAATCAGAATCTGAGTCCAAAGAATAGCGTAGAAGGACAAAAGCATGTTGCTATGTGCTCTGAGTTGGCGAGGAAGGACAGACAGGGGAACAAATATAAAGGTAGTCAGTTAGAGGGTTTGAAATGTGTCTGTTTCAATGCTAGGAGTATTAGGAATAAAGGGATGAACTTAGAACATGGATCAGTACATGGAACTATGATGTTGTGGCCATTACTGAAATTTGACTGGAGGAAGGACAAGATAGGCTGATGCAGGTATCTGGGTTTAGGTGTTTTAAAAAGAACAGGATAGGAGATAGAAAATTGGTGGGGGGGGGGCAGGTGGTAGGGAGTAGCATTACTGGTCAGGGATAGTATCACAGCTATAGAAAGGGACATGCAGCAGAGGGAGTGCCCCTGAGTCGGTGTGAGTGGAGGTCAGAAAAAGGAATGGAGCAATCACTGTGCTGGGAGTACTCTATAGGCCCCCAAATTGCCCTTGGAACACTGAGGAGCAGATAAGCAGGCAGATTTTGGAATGGTGTGAGAAATACAGGGTTATAGCTAAGGGTGATTTTAACTTCCATAATATTGACTGGTGCCTATTGACTACAAGAGGGATAGATGAGATTGAATTTGTCAGGTGTGTTCAAGAAGAATTCCTTAAGCAATATGTGGACCAGCCGACTAGAAGCAAGGCCATACTGGATGAGGTTCTGGGGAATGAACTTGATCAGATGGTGGACCTCTCAGTGGGGGAGCATTTTGGTGAGAGTGACCACAACTCCCTGAGCTTCAACATAGCTCTGGAAAAGGATCAGTCAAACGAGGAAAGTGCTTAACTAGGGAGGGCTATTATGAAGAAAATGAGGCAGGAATTAATGAAAATAAATTGGAAAAAGATGTTTAAGGGTGAAAGCAAAGAAGTAATGTGGAGGAAGTTTAAGGACCACTTGAGCAAGGTTCAAGATAGGGTTGTCCCACTGAGACAAGGAAAAGATGGTTGGAAAAAGGACCATGGCTGATGAAACAGGTCAGGCAACTAGTCAAGAGGAAGAACCATATAACCACTTACAGCACAGAACAGGCCAGTTCGGCCCTACTAGTCCATGCCGTAGCAAATCCCCACTCTCCTAGTCCCACTGATCAGTACCCGGTCCATACTCCTCTAGTCCCCTCCTATCCATGTAACGATCCAGTCTTTCCTTAAATATAACCAATGATCCCGCCTCGACCACGTCTGCTGGAAGCTCATTCCACATCCCCACCACCCTCTGCGTAAAGAAATTTCCCCTCATGTTCCCCTTATAATTTTCCCCCTTCAATCTTAAACCATGTCCTCTAGTTTAAATCTCCCCCTTTCTTAATTGAAAAAGCCTATCCACATTTACTCTGACTGTCCCTTTTAAAATCTTAAACACCTCTATCAAGTCCCCTCTCAATCTTCTACACTCCAGAGAAAAAAGCCCCAGTCTGCACAACCTTTCCCTGTAACTCAGACCCTGAAATCCTGTCAACATTCTCGTGAACCTTCTCTGCACTCTCTCTATTTTGTTTATATCTTTCCTATAATTTGGTGACCAAAACTGTACACAGTACTCCAAATTTGGCCTCACCAAGAATAAAGCATACATTAGATATCGGAAGTATGAAATAGGAAGGGCTCATGAAAAGTATATGGTATACAGGAAGGAGCTTAAGAAAGGATTTATGAGAGATTGAAGGGGACATGGAAGGCCTTGGCATGTAGAATTAAGGAGAATCCGAAGGCATTCTATGCGACTGTGAAGAACAGAAAGATGATGAGAATGAAGGTGGGGCCATTAAAGGAGAAAGGAGGCTGCATGTGCCAGGAGGCGGAGGAGGTTGGGGAGGTCCTAAATGAATACTTTGTGTCAGTATTCATAAGAGAAAAGGACCTTGATCACAGTGATGTCAAAATAGAACAGGCCTGTGTGCTGCAAATGTAGAGATTAAAGAAGCACAAGTGTTAGATCTTCTTAAAAGCATCAAGATGAATAAGTTCCAGGAGTCACGTAATGGAGTAGTGGCCGGTAGGAGAATACCAGCCCTCTCCAGAAAAGAAGAAATAAAGTGAAGAAAACACAAAGTTCAAGATACACAAAACACAACAAATAAAAGATAAAGTTGTGGAGAAAAGAAAGAAAATGGCACCCAAGAAGAAAAAAATAAAAACAACGGGAAAAAAAGAAGAAAAGACGCCAGAAGAGAAAGGAGAAGGCCTTACCTGCATGAAGAAACAGGGAGCTCCCCAAGGTTGGTGAAGACCCCGCAAACCGCTGGACTGCAAAAATGCCTCTCTGAGCCAAACAGAAGTGCGCAACTGCACACCCGCAAGGAGTCATGCATGCGCAATGCGCCCACTAAGGAAAAAGAAAACACCGACGGGAGGGGGGCCCAGCTGAGGAGTGAACTAACACAGCACGATCAGCTGAGGGATGCCCGACATCAGGGCTCTCAGCTGGAAGAAGAGGAAAGCGACAGGAAAGGGAGTGATAGGAAAGAAGAACAGCAACAGGAGGCCCAACAGAGAACTAGCCCAGAAGAAGAGGACCAACAGCAAGAAGCCATGCAAAAAAACGCCCAGCAAAGTGAGGCACGCAGCTCAACAAGAAAGTCAGAAGAGACACAGAAACAAGGAAGAGAAGTAGAAGACACAAACACAGGTGCAGACACAGAAGAGTAAGAAGACCAAGCTCTGCACAGAGGAATAGAAGGTAAAATAGATGGACAGTATATAGATAAAAAAAATTTTCAAGAACAAATGAGAGAATTAAAAGAATGGTTAACATTAGAATTTAGTGAAATGAAAAGAAAAATGAAAAATACAGAAGAAAAAGTGAGTAGAATAGAGCTGGTCATGACAGAAATAGGGAAAAGATTAGAAAATGTGGAAGAACGAGAAATGGCTGTAGAAATGGAAGTCATTGCAACAGTCATTGCAAAATCAGTTGACGCTTGCGAGCAGGTTCGCAATCCAAGTGGAGAGGGGAGTTGTGGTTACCCAGCAAGGGACAAGGGACAACTCAGAGAGGGGGCAGAAATTTGGGGTTAAGGGAATTTTAGATGTGGGAGTTGTTGAAGTATTTTATGTTTTAAAAGTGTTGTCATACATTGAGTTCAAAAAGGGAAAACTGAGTGATGAAAATGGGGATAAGGGGGAAAGGCGGTGGTGAGGAAGCAGAAATGAGGTGTAAACAGAATATGAGATGGCCATGTTGAACTATATGACTATAAATATTAATGGAATACATAACCAAATTAAATGAAAAAGGCTATTAAATTTCCTGAAAAAAGAAATAATAGACATAGCATTTGTGCAGGAAACACATCTAACTGAAGTGCAACATAATAAATTAAGGAGAGACTGGGTAGGGCACATAGTGGCAGCATCATATAATTCAAAAGCCAGAGGTGTAGCTATATTAATAAATACAAATGTACCAATCAAAATAAAGGAGGAAATAATAGATCCAGAAGGGAGGTATGCAATGATAAAGTGTCAGATATATTCAGAATTCTGGAATTTGATCAATATATATGCACTTAATGAAGGGGATCAAAAGTTTATGCAAGATATTTTTTTGAAGATTGTAGATACACAGGGGAATATATTTATAGGAGGGGATTTTAACCTTAATTTGGACCCAAAGTTGGATAAAACTGGACAAAAGACTAGCAAAAAGAATAAAGTGGCCAAATTTATGGTTAAATCAATGCAGGAAATGAAACTTATGGATATATGGAGGAGGCAGCACCCAAGGGAGAAGGAATACTCATATTATTTGAGTAGCATAAAACATTCTCAAGGATTGATATGTTTTTGTTGTCAGCCCATATTCAAGGGAGAGTTAGGAAAACTGAATATAAAGCTAGATTGCTATCTGATCACTCACCCCTGTTATTAGCAATAGAACTGGAGGACATCCCACCAAGAACATATAGATGGGGATTAAACTCCATGCTACTTAAAAGACAGGAATTTAGAGAATTTATTGAATGCCAAATTAAAATGTACTTTGAAATGAATATAGAATCAGTGAAAGACAAATTTATATTATGGGATGCAATGAAAGCCTTCATTAGAGGGCAGATAATAAGTTATGTAACTAAGATGAAAAAGGACTACAATCAGGAAATAGAACAGTTGGAAAGGGAGATAGTAAGTATAGAAAAAGAACTAGCAACAAGGGAAGATATAACAAAAAGAAGAGAACTGGTGGACAAAAAAATAAAATACGAAACATTACAAACATACAAGGTAGAGAAGAACATAATGAAAATAAAGCAAGAGTATTATGAGCTAGGTAAAAAAACATACAAAATATTAGCCTGACAACTTAAAACAGAACCAGCTAAAAGAACTGTATTGGCATCAAGGAAAAAGGACAAACAAATTACATATAATCCAATGGAGATTAATGAGAACTTTAAGGAATTTTATGAACAATTATACCAAACTGAGAACGAGGGGAAAGAAGACAAAATAGAAGAGTTTTTAGCTAAAATTGAACTGCTGAAATTGCAAGAAGAGGAGCAAAACAAGCTGATAAAACCATTTGAAATAGAGGAAATACAGGATATATTAAAAAGTTGCCGAACAATAAAACGCTTGGAGAGGATGGATTCCCAATAGAATTCTATAAAACATTTAAAGAGTTATTAATTCCTCCTCTCCTGGAAGTAATGAACCAGATAGAAGAAACACAAAACTTGCCAGATTCATGTAAGACAGCAATAATTACAGTAATACCAAAGACGGGGAAGGATCGATTAACACCAGCATCATATAGACCAATATCTCTACTTAATTCAGATTAAAAATAATAGCAAAATTATTAGCAAACAGATTGGCAGATTGGCAAAATAGTAAAACAAGATCAAATTGCATTTGTTAAGAAAAGACGAACAGCGGATAATGTCTGTAAATTTATTAATTTAATTCGTGCAGTTCAAGGAAATAAGATACCAACAGTGGTTGTTGTTTTAGATGCAGAAAAAGCCTTTGACAGGGTAGAATGGAATTATTTATTCAAAGTATTACAGAGGTTCAACCTACCAGAACAATATATTAATTGGATTAAAGCATTATACAATGGACCATTAGCGAAGGTAAAAGTAAATAGATATGTATCAAACCAATTTAAATTAAGTAGGT
Source organism: Narcine bancroftii (assembly GCF_036971445.1). Taxonomy (NCBI): domain Eukaryota; kingdom Metazoa; phylum Chordata; class Chondrichthyes; order Torpediniformes; family Narcinidae; genus Narcine; species Narcine bancroftii. The sequence goes on along the minus strand of NC_091469.1, from coordinate 12,634,733 downwards.
CAACTAGGCAGGGATGTCCACTATCTCACTTATGGTGGTGCGAGGGGCAGTTAGAGGGAGGGATGAGTAGAAGGAGGGGTGGATAGGGAAGAGGTAAAAGGGGAGGGGCAGGGCGAGTAGGGGAGGGGTGATTAGAGGGTGAGAGATGGGTAGAGGGTGGAACAGGTTGAGGGGAGAGGCAGTAGAGGGGCATGTATAGGATGGGGTGGGTAGAGGCAGAGCAAGTGGAGTGAGGGGTGAGTATAGGTTGGGTAAAGGACTGGTCAGGTAGAGGGATGGTGGGTCGAGGGTGAATAGAGGCCTAGAGCCTGAGGATGAGCAGGAAATGCTGAGTCCTGATGCAGGCCAAAATGGACACAGCCTGTGAATGCTGACTACATCGCCACAGGGACCAAATAGGTTTCCCTCAGGTCAAGCAAAGGGTGAACTTGAGCTACCTATTCCTGACCTGTAACATTATCCTCCTAAAGTTATATCCTAAAGTTTAACATTACATATGTTGAAAGAAGAGAAAACATGCAGATGTTGTTGAAAATTTTCAATAAATATTTAGTTCGGCCCTCAACTTAGTCCAAGTTTTTAATTTTGGCCCTCCGTGAATTTGAGTTTGACACCCCTGAGGTAGATGTTTTCACTGTAAGAAGGAAATGGGAACAACAGTACATGCAATTTGGGCATGTGAGAAAGTGGAAAAGTTTTGAGAAGATCTAAATCAGGTATTAAATAAAAGCACAAAATGTCAACTTGGAAATCGGAAGAGAGCCTGAGAGTACAGCAATGGTACATGGAAATGAATAAATGTATTCCAATGGAAAAAATGATATATAATTTAAAAAATGAAGTCACATTATTTGAACAAATTTGGGAACCGTACATGGAACACAACAGAGAGGGCCTACAGCAGACCTCCACCCCCTAAAATGATAAGAAGACAAAATGACTTGATCAAGTGTGTAAAAGTAGATGACACAATTTTCTTGTTTATTTTCATTGTGTGATGACATTGTTTAATGGTTTTATTGTATTGTATATGTTGAACGTTTAATGGGTTTGGAGGGGAGTGGGAAGGGGAGAGGGAAAGTAGGGGGGGAAAAGGGGAGAAAATGCCACTGTGTATATTTTAGAGGGAAATATTTTGATTGATATGGTTCATAGTGTAAAATATTTTTTAAAAAGATTAATAAGTTCCTGGGGCCAGACGTGATATGTCCCAGGGTCCAGAAGAGATAGGTGAGGCAGTAGCTATGATCTTTGAATGCTCTTTGGCTGCAAGGGAGATGCCAGAGGATTGTAGATAAGCAAATGTAGTCCCTTTGTTTAAAAAAGTTAAAAGGAGAATCCTGCAAATTATAGACTGGTGAGCCTTACATCAGTGATGTGTAAACTATTGGAGAGGATTCTTAAGGATAGGATCTAAGTGCATTTGGAGAAGTACTGTCTACTCAAGGATAGTCAGCATGGCTTTGTGAAAGGAAGGTCATGCCTCACGAGTCTAATTGAGTTTTTTGAGGAGGTAACAAAAGAAATTGATGAGGGTAGGGCAGTAGATGTGGTGTACATAGATTTTAGCAAGGTGTTTGACATGGTCGCCCACAAGAGACTCATCCAGAAAGTCATGAGTCACAGGATCAGTGGAAAATTAGTTGTATGGATAAAAAATTGGCTTCCTGAAAGAAAGTAGAGTAGTAGTGGAAGGAAAGTATTCTGCTTGGAGGTCAGTGACTAGTGGAGTGCCGCAGTGATCTGTTCTGGGACACCCTGCTCTTGGTCATTTTTATAAATGACCTGGATGAAGAGCTGGAAGGATGGGACAGTAAGTTTGCAGATGACACGAAGGATGGAGGAGTTGTGGATGGAGCTGAAAGTTGTCGAAGGTTACAAGATTACAGGATGCAGGGTGGGCAGAAAAGTGGCAAATGGATTTCAATCTCGTTAAGTGTGAAGTGATGCATTTTGGAAGGACTAACCAGAAGGCTGAGTACAGAGTTAATAGTTACTTAAGAGTGTGGATGAGCTGAGGAACCTTGGGGTGCAAATCCATACAATCCCTCAAGGTTACTGCACATCCTATGGGATGCTGGGCTTCATTGATAGGGGGATTGAGTTCAAGAGTAGAGAGATCATGTTACAGCTCTACAAATCTCTGGTAAGACCACACTTAAAGTATTGTGTTCAGTTCTGGTCACCTCATTATAGGAAGGATGTGGAAGCTATGGAGAGGGTGCAGAGAAGATTTACCAGGATGTTGCCTGAATTGTAAAACAAGTCTAATAAGGCAAGGTTAGCAGAGCTGGGCTTTTTCTCTTTACAGCATAAAAGGATAAGAGGAGACTCGATAGAAGTCTACAAGATTATGAGAAGGATAGATAGGAGGGACAGCCAGCACCTGTTTCCAGGGCAGGATCAACAAACACCAAAGGACATGTGTACAAAGATAATGGAGGGAAGTTTAGGGGATAGATCAGGGGTAAGTTTTTTTTTTATATAGAAAGTTGTGGGTGTCTGGAATGCCTTGCCAGGGATGGTGGTGGAGGCTGAAATATTGGGGGCATTGGGGACAGACACATGGATGAAAGGAAAATAGATGGTTATTGGGTTGCGAGGGTTTAGTACTTTTAGGAAGGAATATATAGGTTGACTCAACATTGAGGGCCAAAGGGCCTGTACTGTGCTGTATTGTTCCAAGTCATAATCATTGCACAAAAGAACTGCTCACACTCACCATCTGAAAATCTCATATTCATTTATTTATTTTCTATTTTTATTTATTTATAATTTTTAATTTCAATTTCTAATTTTTATTTATTTTCAATTCAATATTTATTTATGTATATGTAGCTATGAATACTTGGCCTGTATGTGTGTTATGCCTGGTTTTATGTTTTTGCACTGAGGACCAGAGAAAGCTGTTTCATCAGGTTGTACTTGTACAATCAGATGACAATAAACTTGACTTGTCTTAATAATGTATATATGTACTGAAATTACTTTCTGCAGTAAAACATGATAGTAAATGCAAAAGATAGAAAATAAATGATCAGTTACAAAAAAGCAAGAAAATGGTTACAATATTGCAGATAGTCCTTTTTATGCTGTCCGAGCAGTCCATGATTAATGTATGTTCCAAGGGGAGGTTCAGGAGACTGATATCCTTTGGAAACTGTTTTTGCACAAAGATAATAGTGAGAAAAGGTTGTGGCAGGGTGATGGGGATGTTTTATGATATTGACCCCTCTTGTGCTCCACCTCACAAATGTCTTCAGTGGATGGGAGACTACTGCAGCTCACTGGATTGGTGGCAGAGGGAGAAAATACTTCAGATGACTAAATTATATGAATTAGCAACCAGTTTTAACCAACTGATTATAAATGGGTGGCATGTAAAATGTGCTGCCATTCATCGGTTGACCATTTATGTTGAATTTCTACCCCATTAGATTGCTTGCCAAATTTAGTACCAATTATTGCCAAATATTCCAAAAAAAATTTGAATGTACTATTCTAAAAAATACTTTTCCCCCCAAATATTCTTTGTAATAAGATTTTGGCGGGAAAAAAAAATCAATGGCAAGTCTGCCGTCTAGAGAAGGCTGCAATGGTTATTTTTAGAGACGCAAAATATTGTAGTTTAAGTGAAAGCAGAGGATGGATTCCAAGCTGAACATGATTTTATTCTTATAATGAAGTATTTTTCAATGAACCTTGGCTTTTGGTAACCATGACAACATAACCGTCTGGTACAAAAACAATCTTAGCTTTCCTAAAAATGTGCATGTGGGTAAAAGATCGTCTTCTTACTAATTAAGTCACTAAAGGCTTGAGTTCGCTCCTGATTAATTTTTCATGGTGCTTTCTCGTTGCAGATAAATCAATTTCCCACACTTTGCCTGTCATCCACCACAGCTCATGTGCTAGTTCAGCCCACTTTGTTGGACCCAGTCTTAGTTACAGCTGACATGCAACTGGGCAGTCTGATGGAAGAAAGCAATGATAGTTCCACAGATATACACAAGTATCTGAGTACAAATGTGAATTCCATGCAGTCCCAAAGTATCAGTCTAGCTGTGGGGCATATATATTTGGATGCTCATCAAGGGAACAAGAAGGAGATTGCTATAACTCCTTCGGAACTTGGCAATAAAAATACCAACTGAAAAAGGAGCTGCTACAAGATTACGGGTCCAGAATGTTGCAGGAAATGGGATATATGAAGCACTGAAAATGGGATTTAACTCAGATAAATGCATTTATTCAGGTCAGGATTTCCACAATGATTGGCAGGGTCCTGGTGAATGTTATTGAACAGTGAGATCTTGAGATAGACATGTGGAGAAGAGTGGTGAAGAAATGGTATGGTATGCTTGCCTTCATCACCTGAGGCATTAAGTCTAGGAGTTGAATAAACCTTTGATAGGGCTGTTCTTGGAATATTATGCACAGTTCTGGTCAGTATGCGACAGGAAGAATGTAATTGAGTGAGAGAAAGTACAGAAAATATTGACAGGAACATTGCTGGACTGGAAGACTGATAAGCAGAGATTGGAAAGGTGACTCTAAAGAGCAGCCACTTATAACCTGATGACATAAAAACATATTTATGTATATGAGGTGAAAAGAACACAAAGCTTTTATTTAAATGTGCTGTGGCCCTAGGGATCCGATTGAGAATAACTGCTATAGAGGGTTATCAAATCATAATAAAATTTTGCCTACCTGATCAAATTAAGAATAAATGAAACCAGAGCACAAGCAGAGAAGCAAGAGAAGGCCACTCGGGCCTTCTAACCTGCCTCATTCAATTCCATTATGGCTGATTTATACTGGCCTCAACTCTTCTTCTGTGCCACAGTTTCAGTTCCCCATTCTTCAAAAAACATAACTTCCCTCCACCTTAAGTATGTCTAGTGATCCTGCCTCCATGACCCTGCAGGGGTAGAGAATTCCTCACTCTTTGCTAAAAGAAATTCCTGCCATTTGTAACAGAGTTATCTTGGAACTCTGCCTCGTCAAAATATTTTGCTTTTGTCTTTGCAGACATTAAGAAATGTGTCTTTGACAATGCAAGCTTGTCTTTTTCAAGTGATTGATGTCTCTGGGGAGCAACTTCTGCCCAGTGGGTCATCCACTTCAGTCTGCCATCAGTTTTAGGTTTGTTAGATCAATGGAAGAGACAGCTGATGCTGAAACCTTGAAAAGTCAGAATGTTGGAAGAACCCAGGAAATCAAGCAGCAACTGTGGAGGCAAAAGGCATAAGTGGATATTTTGGGTTGAGACCCATCATCGGGACTGAGAAGCAAGAAGTAAGATTGCCAGTACATGGCAGTGTGAGAGTGCAGGCGGCTAGGATAGAGGCTGGCAGTTGATAGGTAGAACCAGGTGGGGATGAATTGATAAGCAGATGGAATCAAGTGTGAGAGGGAGCAGTGGAATAGGTGCTAGCAGGTGATAAGTGGAAGCAGATGAGGGGATGATTGGCAGCTTGAATTGTTTGGTAGGGAGCAGATGTTAGAAGTTGACATGTGGTACTAGATGAGTTGGGAATGATGGGGAGATGGAACAAGGTTAGGGGAGAAGGAAGGGAGAATTGGACAAAGAGGGAAGAAAAAGTGTGGTAACACATCCCTGGTATTTTCCTCCTTCACACATTCACCCATCTGCCTAATTTTCTTCTCCCTTTATTCACCTTCCTATTCCCTCCCCACCCCCCGCCCCCCAACTTGGTTCCATTTACCCATCAGCCCTTCCTCATCTAATCATCTACCAGCCTATATCCCACTCCCCTCATACCAGTGTAGGCCAGTCATCTTTCCTATTCCTTCTCAATTCTGATGCAGGGGTTCAACTCAAAATGTCAGCTCCCAACTTTTCCACCACGGAAGCTCTTTAACCTGCTGAGTGCTTCTGTGTTCTGTTTTCAGCATGTCAGGAAGCCTGATGCCAGGACAAAGTCATCTTGTCCCTGGCGTACAACTCCCAAATTGAGACACCTCCAGAAAGCCCCAAACACTAGCCAAATCCCAGAGAATCTGCATGTAGCTAGCAGGTGATAGGTGGAAGCAGATGAGGAGGGGATGATGGGCAAATGAATGGTGTGGTTCTTGCTGTAGTGAAACACTTCTTCAAATCTGTGGCAAGAGAGGGGTCAGCTGAATAAAATCAAGAATACAGATGATGCCCACCTGTATGCATGAATATACACTTACTAACCACCCTCACAAACAGGGCAACTTGTGTTTTAAGTCAAGTTTATTGTCATCTGATTGTACAAGTACAACCCAACGAAACAACATTCTCCAGTCCTCGGTGTAAAACACGCAGACACACAACCAGACATCACACACATACAGACAAATAATACATATGTAGGACAAGTATTACAACTATAAGAATAAATAAATAAATAATGTTTCCTACAAATGAGAGTCTCGGATGGTTAGTGTGAGCAGTTCCTTTGGTCATTCAGCATTCTCACTGCCCGTGAGAAGAAGATATTCCTCAGCCTGATTGTCTTGGCTCTGATACTCCTGTATTTCTTCCCTGTTGGTAAATGTCTATGTTGGAATTAAAATAGCTGCTGTATCAACCAATTAGTGGGAACTGACATTCTTGGTTTCTCACACATTCTCATCCTGAACCATGAAACCATCACAATAATTTCAGAACATACTTTCTGTGCAAATGGTTTTATTCACTGGAGTTTTCGGCAGTAGAGGATTCTCTTTTCTTTCCCTTTCATGTTTGAATTTTTTATTATGAAATTGGTTTTTAAGGTATGGCTTTTACTACTAAAGGACCTAAATTAATGATTGAGTTTTGTGGCAAAGATTTGTAACTTCAAAGTCAAAAAGTTCAAGTTGTCAATGTGCATGTATGCCATCACATACAACCCCGATATTCTTTTTCCCTGTGGGCCAAATAGAATTTCTACTAATTGGTAGTGCAAAAAAAAAAAACTGTACTAAAATAAAATATGTATACAAAAGCAAGAAATATAAACAAGAAGGAAGTTCAAACAAAAAGCAATACAGAAAATAAATAATGTGAAAAGTAAGAGTCCTTAAATCAGTGTCTAATTGAATTTTTTGTTAGGAGTCTGATGGTGGAGGGGTAACAACTGTTCCTTGACTCAATGGTACGAGTCTTGTGACCTCTTTCCTGATGGTAGCAGTGAAAACAGAGCATCTACTAAATGATGCTCTCCCACAACATTGTTCCATATAGATTTTTTCAATGGTGGAGAGAATTTTGCCAGTGATGTACTGGACTGTGTCCATTACCTTTTGCACCACTTTCCGTTCAGAAATATCGGTGCCCCCATACCAGCCTATGTTGCAGCCGGTCAGCACACTTCCCACTACACATCAGTAGAATTGCACCAAGGTTTTCAATATCATACCAAACTCCTGAGGAAATAGAGGTGCTGACGTGCTTTCGTCATGATGACATTTGTGTGTTGGGTCCAAGAAAGGACTTCAGAAATAGTGATTCCAAGAAATTTAAATTTGCTCACCCTCTCCATCTCTGAACCCCAATGGTGATTGTATCATTCACGTCTGGGTTTCCCCTCCTGAAATCCACAATCAGCTTCTCGGTTTTTTGGCATTCACAGGATCACAAGATAAAGGATTTGGCCCATCGAGTCTGCTCTGCAAATCCACCCTGAGCTAAATTGTTCTCACTTCTATTTCCAATTTTCTGCCTTTTCCCAATATCCCTTGATACTTTAACTAATTATATTCCTGTCAATCTCCCCTTTAAACTCCCCCAATGATTAGGTGGCCACAGCTGTACATGGCAATGAATTCCACAAATCCATGACCTGTTGACTAAAGAAATTTCTCTTCATTTCAGTTTTCTCACTGCCCGTGGGAAGAAGACAGGAAGGAGATGATGCATCTTGGAAAGTTGAATGCAAGAGGGATAGTATACAGTGAATGGTAAGACTTTTGGGAGCAGTATTGTCCAGAGGGTCTGTGAGGAACATCCATAGCTCTCTGAAAGTGCCAATAGGGTGGGGAAGAAGGTGCACGGCTTGGTTGCCTTCATGGAGTTAGAAACTTCTGTTCCTCCACATATGGACATTTGTGAGGCGTTCTGGTCATCATGATACAGAAAAGATATGGAGGCTCTGGGGAGGTTTACCTGGATTGGAGAGGGTTAGCTGCAAGGAGACTTGGATCAGATAACTTTATTGTCCTAATAGGTACAGTACTTTTAAAAAAAAAAGACTGCAATACTCCACATAACTTGAATTAAAAAGCGACAATAAATACAGGAGATAAATAACATTTGAGTTAATGCTGATGCAGGATTTTAAAAAAGTTTGCTGTTGTGCAGACAGTGATAACTTTGTGGTGTTAGAGCAGTCCCATGAGGGTAAACAAGGGGAGGTTCAAGAACCTAGTAGCTGTTGGAAAGAAACAGTCCTTGAACGTAGAGGTACTGTTCTTCAGGCACGAAGGTAGCAGAGAGAAGAGGTAACCAGGGTGATGGGGGTCCTCTACGTTGGCTGAGATGGATGGGAGGTCAGAGTCAGCGATGGACCTGGCTCTATTTGTTACCTTCTGCATTCCTGGACAGTTGGAATAACCAAACCAGGCTGTGATGCAGCCAGTTGGTGTACTTTCCACAGTATCCCTGTCGAAGTTTGATAGAATATTTGATGATATTGCCAAATCTCTTCAGACTTTGGAAATTATAGACATTGGTGTGCCTCCTTCATGGTCGCCTTTATGTGCTTGCACTCTGAGCCTTGAAAGTTCTGGCTCCTTGCAACTCTGTCCATCAATGCAGATAGGTGCGTGGTTCCTCGGGCTCTCCTTAAAATGAATGATAGGTGTAAGAGGATGCAGACTTCTAGAGGTATGTCAGGGTTGGGGGGCCAGGTGGCGGATGAAATGGGGGAAGGACCAGAATATTCAATTTTCGAAGAGTAGCTATGAAGTATTGAACTGCACGTTTCACAAACATTTCTACGACTGATTCCACCTGCAGTGAATTCGTCCATCGTTATTGAATGAAGATCTAGCGCGACCAATGCCCGAAGAGGGCGCACAAAATCAGTGAACTGGTGCGGACTTGAAAGGCCAACATGGCCTGTTTCTGCTCCGCAAATGGTTATATGGTTATATGTTGTAAAAAGAAGCGGCCCCAACACTGACCCCATTAAGTGCAAGGTTGTTGTTAGTACTGTATACATTCAGCAAAATTTTCTATCTCTTTCCTGTATACTGACTCATCACCCCAAATGCATAGGATAAAAATATTTCAAGATGAGATGAATTACAAAATACTAAAATAATTTAATGACTAAGTGAAAATAACAAATTATTATAATATTGTCACTGTACTATGCTACCAAAATAGTTTGTAACGCTTTTAACATATTCAAATCCTTTGAGGATGCATAATCTGTCAATAGAAAGACAGTTCATGACATTTTAAAAAACCATACATAGCACATGAGTGTTGCTCCAAGGGTGCATCTTCAGTATTTCTCATGATTCTTGATAATTAATCTTTGTGTGAATCGGATTCTTGGGCTACTTAATCAAAGTGAAGGTACCCTCATGTGCTATTAGAAGTTGACACTTTACCACTGGAATGTGTCAACTGCTGTGGTGACAGAAGGATACCTCAACTGAATCTAATGCAGCTCAGTTTTTATTAGTCCTTCAGTTCCTGTCTTTCACTTAAACCTTAATACCTTGGCACTTAACTCGACATTCTCATTTAGACCTTGCATTTAAATACTACCTGTGTGAGATTTTTTTTTAATGATACAGCATGGTAGAAACCCATTACAGCCATTGAAAGCCATGCTGCCTAATTTTTACACCCAATTAACCTATCAACCCCAGACATTTTTGGAGAGGGAGAGGCAACTGGAGAACTCAGGAGAAACACACTCAGGTCATGGGGAGAATGTACAAACTATTTACAGAGAGCATGGATTTGAACCAGGGTCATTGGCACTGTTCAAGTATTGCGCTAACCATTATGCTAACCCGCTATACTGACCAACTGTTGCGTCACAGAGTTGTTTCAAACTTGCGGTCTTCCTTCTGCCATGGTTGTTCACAGGTCAATCCACAGGACCATAAGGATCACTGGAGTCTCCCTCCCCACCCCACCCCCCCCCCCCCAATCGCCATGATTTACTGGATCATTGTATGAAGAGAGTGTGTAAAATCATTGAGAATGCCTTCTACCCTTCACATAGCATCTTTCAACTGCTTCCATTGGGGTAGAGATGCAGGAGTATCAGACCCAGCACCACCAGGCAGAGGAACAGCGTCTTCCCACGAGCAGTGAGAATGCTGAACGACCAAATGAACTGCTCATACTAACTATCCGAGACTCACATATTTATGAAACACTATTTATTTATTTGTATTTGTGAATACTTGTTTTGCAAGTGTATTGTTGTCCATATGTGTGTTATGTCTGGTTGTGTGACTGCATATTTTGTTCCAAGGACCAGAGAATGTTGTTTTGTCCTGTTGTACTTGAGCAATCAGATGAAAATAAAGTTGACTTGACTTGAGGTTGTTGCTATGGACGTCTTTGGGAGTCCTTTTATACATTTCTTCTGTTGCATTTTTTCCATGATCCAATCCTATTTTAACAACCTGTGTTCCCACAAAGGTGCAATAACTCTTAACTAGGTGTCAGCTATCTGGTTCCACTTACTTCTTTCAAAATAAACCATGTACATATTGTAGAGCTCGTCGAAAGAATCAAAGACTTGTTGATCCAAACCAAGGCTTTTATTAGCAAAAGACAGGAGCTCTTCACAGGTGGCCGACCAGTCCGGAATGATCTGACCTTGCTAGGGACACAACCCTTTAAGGCTCAGACAATAGGCGTGGCTTAGCTCTCAGCCAATCGCTGTAAGCACAGTCTAGATACAGTAACTATATACACTATGTACATTGGTGATAGATCTGTACTATCACATTCACCCCTTCTTGGAGAACTGACCCTGGAAAAAAAACAAAAAAAACGAGCGAGAGAATGATAGGAAGGGGTAGGTCAAGGACTGTAGCGGTCAGGGGGTCTGACCATCCGGCGTGACCGCCGTGGTGCTGGGATTGGGGTCGCTGGAGTGGTGTCGCCAGCGGGCTCGTCGGGTGCGACCGCTCCTTCGCTCAATTCCCCAGTCGTGTTGTCGGCAGGGTGGCCCGGGTCATTGGGGTGCTGTTGATCCTTCTGTTGCGGCATGGAGCCTGGGGAATAAAGAGCTGGGGAAGGTTGGGATGGGGGGGGCTTGCTGGGTCTACCGCATCCTGAGCTAGTTCCCGCACCGAAACAGTGTCCTCCCGCCCGTCTGGGAACTCAACGTAGGTGTAATGTGGGTTCGTGTGGAGTAGAGTCACTCGGTCGACCAAAGGGTCGTTCTTTGAGTGCCAGACGTGGCGTCGCAAAAGGACGGGGCCAGGGACGGTGAGCCATGCTGGTACAGTGGTTCCTGATTCGGATTTCCTCGGGAAAAGGAACATCCTTTCGTGGGGGGTGGCATTTGTTGCGGTACATAGGAGGGAGCGGATGGAGTGTAAGGCACTAGTGAGAACCTCCTGCCAATGAGAGGTGGGGAGACCTTTAGACCAGAGAGCCAGTGTAACCGCTCTCCATATGGTGGCATTCTCCCTCTCGACCTGGCTGTTACCGCGTGGGTTATAGCTCATGGTCCTGCTTGAAGCAATACTACACTCCAGAAGGTACTGTTGCAGCTCTGCGCTCATGAATGAGGACCCCCTATCATTGTGGATGGAATTGGGGTACCCGAAGACGGCAAAAATACTGTGAAGGGCGTGTATCACTGAGGTGGCAGTGGTGTCTGGGCAGGGCACAGCGAACGGGAAACGGGAGTACTCGTCAATGGCCGTAAGGATGTAGGTATTACGGTTGGTCGACGGTAGGGGCCCCTTAAAGTCTACGCTAAGACGCTCGAAGGGGCGGGTGGCTTTGATAATGTGGGAGTTATCCGGACGGAAGAAGTGGGGCTTGCATTCAGCACACACCGAACAGGCTTGGGTCATGGAGCGGATCTCCTTGACTGTGTAGGGTAGGTTGCGCGCCTTCACAAAGTGGGCAAACCTAGTGACCCCTGGATGACAGAGCGCCTCATGGAGTTTCTGTAGTCTGTCCATCTGTATGCTGGCGCACGTCCCCCTGGAGAGCGCGTCAGGCGGGTCGTTGAGCTTACCAGGCCGGTACAGGATGACATAGTTAAAGGTGGAGAGTTCGATTCTCCATCTGGTGATTTTGTCATTTTTTATCTTACCACGCTGGGTGTTGCTGAACATGAAGGAGACCGTGCGTTGATCAGTCAACAGTGTAAAGCGCCTCCCAGCAAGGTAATGTCTCCAACGACGCACCGCTTCAACTATGGCCTGGGCCTCCTTCTCAATCGAGGAGTGTCTACTCTCTGGACCCTGGAGGGTTCTGGAGAAGAAGGCTACAGGCCGACCGTCCTGGTTCAAGGTGGCTGCCAGGGCGAAGTCGGATGCATCGCTCTCGACTTGAAACGGGACAGACTCATCAATCGCGTGCAGCGTCGCAGCAGTGATGTTGGATTTGATTCGATAGAAAGCCGCTCTGGCTTTGGTCGAGAGGGGAAAGGAGGTGGTCTTGATAAGAGGATGCGCCTTATCGGCGTAGTGTGGAACCCATTGGGCGTAATACGAGAAAAAGCCCAGGCAGCGTTTGAGCGCTTTCTGGGAATGGTGGTGGGGGGGGGGGGGGGGAGTAAGTCCATTAAGGGATGCATGTGGTCAGGATCTGGCATGACTATCCTGTTCTCCACCACGCAACCTAGAATATCGAGTCGTGTGGTCCGGAAGACACACTTGTCCAAATTGTAAGTCAGGTTCAGCCGATGGGCAGTTTGAAGAAATTTATCTAGGTTGGTGTCGTGGTCCTGCGTGTCGTGGCCGCAGATGGTGATATTGTCCAAATATGGGAAGGTAGCGGTTAGCCCGTTCTGGTCCACCATCCGGTCCATTTCCCGCTGGAAGACCACGACACCATTCATGACCCCAAATGGTACCCTGAGAAATTGATATAGCTGCCCATTCGCTTCAAAGGCCGTGAATGGTCGGTCCTCGCAGCGGATCGGAAGCTGGTGGTCGGCCGAACGTAGGTCAATGGTGGAGAATATGCGGTATTGGGCGATCTGGTTCACCACATCCGTGATGCGTGGCATGGGGTACGCATCCAGGAGCGTGAAGCGGTTAATGGTCTGGCTATAGTCGACCACCATCCGTAGTTTTTCCCCGTTCTTGACAACCACCACCTGGGCTCTCCAGGGGCTTGAACTGGGTTCGATGATGCCCTCATCCAGCAATCTACGCACCTCACTCCTAATGAATTGCCTGTTTTCATAACTATATTGCCGACTTTTGGTGGCCACAGGCTTCCAGCCAGGGGTGAGGTTTGCAAAGAGTGCTGGCGGGGCAATCCGGAGTGTGGAAAGGCCGCAGGATTGGCCCCGGGGCACGGGGGCGGGTTGCTCAGGTGCTTCGGGGGTGGGGCGATGGCAGACCGAGAGGGGGGCGTGGGGTCCCCCAAAATGTAGGGGTGGCTGTGGCAGCGGCAGCGTCGGCCCCAGGGGCGGCTGTGGCGGCGGCAGCAGCAGCGGTAGCGTCGGCCCCGGGGGTGTCTGTGGCGGTGGCAGCAGTGGCGGTTGCCACAGTCGGGACCGAGGCCGGGTCGAGTGTTCCGCACGGGGGCGAGTGGCGGGCCAACACCATGGTTGCGAGGGTGGGCTGCCCCTTCCGGGTTCGCCGTCTCCGTGACATCAGGCATTGCCGTGCAGGGGAGCCCTCGCTCTCATTGGACAAGAGCTCTGGGGAAGAAGAGTTTGAATGGGATCGTGGCGGTTGGGCTTCACACGAGGCACTGTGTTTGCCGGCGGCCATTTTAGATCTGCAGACTGCAGCAAAGTGGCCCTTTTTAAGGCACTTCTGGCACCTGGCTTTTCTTGCTGGGCACTGGGACCTGCTGTGCTTCTCCCTCCCGCAGAAATAACATTTTGGGTTCGCACGGGGCAGCGTAGCAGCAGCCGACAGGCCGTCAGTATCTCGGGGGGGGAGTGGTAGGGTAGAAGGGCACTCTACTCACATCAGAACGAGGGGTCCAGTCCCTAGAGAACTTGGTGGACTTTAAGGCTGCATCCTCCATTGTGATTGCAATCCGGGCCACGTCCTCTAGTTTTTCTACGCCTTGCTCGAGCAAGCGCAGCCTCACTTCGTTCGATCGGAGCCCGGCCACATAGGCATCCTGGACGAGATTGTTTGTGATCTCGGCAGCAGTTTTGTCCACACAGTTACAGTCCTTGCCCAACGTCTTTAATACTTGTAAATATGCCCTGCTGGACTCGCCGGGCTGTTGCTTCCTCGACGCAAGCATGAGCCGGGCATGAACTCTGTTCACCGGTTGATCATACAGTTCTTTCAGTACCTTTATGGCTGCGGTGTAAGTGGTCTCATCCTGGATGTTCTCATAGCCTCTCAAGGACACCATAGACAGCAATGCTGTTAGACGCTGGTTATCCTCCTCCACCTCAATGAATCTCAGGAAGTTTTCAAAGTTCAGCAGCCAGAAGTTAAAGGCTTTGAAGGCTGTAGCTGACTGTGGGTCGATATCAAGTTTTTCTGGCCGAGTTAAACGCTCCATCCCTTTCAAAAAAAAAATCTTTTTGCTAATAAAATTGTAGAGCTCGTCAAAAGAATCAAAGACTTGTTGATCCAAACCAAGGCTTTTATTAGCAAAAGACAGGAACTCTTCACAGGTGGCCAACCAGTCCGGAATGATCGGACCTGGCTAGGGACACAACCCTTTAAGGCCCAGACAATAGGCGTGGCTTAGTTCTCAGCTAATCGCTGTAAGCACAGTCTAGATACAGTAACTATATACACTATGTACATTAGTGATAGATCTGTACTATCACACATATTGGTTGACTTGTTTTCCCATCATGTTTTTAGAGACATTGGCTTTAACTGTTAGCACTGCGGCTACATTGGTAGACAGGTTGGGAACTTGTTCCATAACTTTGACCGAGTGGCACAACAGCTCATTTGGTAGAACTGCTACTTCACATCTCCAGAGTCCAGGTGCAATCCTACCTGTGGAACTATATGTGTGGAGTTTGCACGTTCTCCCTCTGACTGCATGGGTTTCCTACAGGTGTCCTTGTTTCCTCCCAAACTCCAAAAACATGTGGTTTGGTAGATTAATTAGCTACTTTAAATTGTCCCTATTGTGTAGGCAAGAGGAAGAATCTGCAGAGACTAAAATGGGTTCATGTAGAATTGGTGAAAAAATGTGCGGTTGATGATCAAGTATGGACTCAATGGGCCAAAAGGCCTGTTTCTGTGTGTGTCCCTCTACAACTCTGGCATATGGGTATTGCTGTCAAAGCCAGGATCAATTGTCCACGAACTTCGGGTTAATAATTTTAGTAGTTTCTAAACTATAGTAGTAGTCCTTTTGGTCTACGATACAAAGCTGTTAGGTAATAAGTTGGTAATTTTGACCAAGCAGCCACATCAATTTGATGTAATTCCCATGCATGTCCAGCTGTTTCCCTTTCTAGGAGGTAAAAATTATGGGTTTAGGAGGTGTTGTTGAAGAAACATTACAAACTCAGCACAATTCATTGCGTGGAGTGGATCCCGTACACTGTACCCACAGCATGCTGAGGCAAAGGAGGAGAATAGCTATGACATAGGAGGAGACACCAATCAAGCAAAGTAGTCTTGAGTATTTCTGGGGATGCACTCAGCCAGACAAGTGGAGAGTATTCTGGATATGCCCTGTGAATGGTTTAAAGATCTTGAATAACAGGATGAGTCACTTGTTGGAGGATATGTGGCCTCTCCCAAAATTGCAAGAATTTGTATGATCCTTTTTCAGAATGTACTGATTGGCTAGTAGCTAACAGTGCTAACCGGTGGAGATGTAAAACACCTTTAGACCAAATAGTAAAAATGCATCGGAAAAAAAATCCAGCCTGATATAATTGAAACTAATTTGTTTAAAATATTTCCAAATGAACTTAATGAGGAGTTTAAGAAGTGGAAGGTACTGGAATTAAGTGTTATGGAAAGATGACTTTAGAAGGATAGGGATTAGTAGCACTGACAGGTAATCTGACATGACTGCTCACTGAGGATCAGTGAATGTGGCAGATAGTGGGATTTCTCGAGTGGATACCATCTTTACAGGGTATGAAAATTTTCACTCCACTTTTTGGCACTTGCTGTAGATTTCTGTCTGCTGTTCTCCATCACTTCCCATTGCTAAATAAATTGTACTTTGAACTTTCCACTGTCTCGATAAAGGGTCCCAACCTGAAACATTGACTGATCATTTCTGGCCATGGACGATTCTTACCCACTGGGTTCCTCCAGCATCTCATTGTTGGCTCAAAACAATCTATATATCAGAATATAGCGCTATTTCAAAATATATCAACATTGATTTTTTTTTTAATTGTGCAGGAAAGTGGATTTCTCAAGGGGGAAAAAGTATCTTCATAATAAAACATTTATCTACCACCAGAAGCAGTAGTGGGAGTTTGATGCATTCAATTTTCTAGGACATCTAACTGCAGAAAAATCCTGAAGTCTTATAATGCCAAGGACAAGCACAGAAATCCATCCAAAAGTTAAGCTGCCTTACTGTTCTCAGTGTCTCCCAAAAGAATTAACAGGAAAACTGAAACTATATTTTTAAAATCTCATATTTTGCACTTTCATTCATTTCTGGCAACATTTATTGTTGAACAGAATTCAGGAAAGGAGAATCAAGGCATTGTAAAAATATGATAGTGGACAAGCAAGAACATAAAAACAAATTGTAAGAGGTCCTATCAATGTGCAAAAAGGAAAAAAAAATTAACAAAAATTAACAGGAGTCCTTTGTGGTCAAGAAGAAAGAAATTAGCCCTTAAGTAAATAAAGAGCTTGAAGAAATTAAATTTGATTTTAGAAATCACAGTAACAGATCCTTCTGGCCCACGAGCCTGTGCTGTCCAATTATACCCATGTGATGAATTAACCTACTAACCCCATCCATCTTTGGAGCATGGGAGGAAGCCAGAGCACCCAGAGGAAGCCTACACAGACATGAGAAGAATGTATAAACTTCTTACAGACAGAGGCAGATTTGAACCCAGGTGGGTGGAGCTGTAACAATGTTGCACTAACTGCTACATTATTCGTACCACTCCAATTTAACATTGGTTGATAAAAACCATGATTGGAGGAATTGATGGGATGAAAAGTTAGTAATCCTCAGGATGTGATAGGATTTTGAAAGAGATGGCTCTGAAGATATGGGATAAATTGTTTGTCATCTTCTGAAACTCCTTAGTCTCTCTGATGGTTTCCATGGCTTGCAAATGTAAACTTACTGTTTAAGAAAGGAAAGTATCTATGAATCAGATGAATAATACATCCAAGCAAACTTGATGTTTCAAAATTGATGTAACAAAATGGGGTGATAATTTGAACTGTGGAAAGGATACTGAAAAAGGTTCTTGGAGATATAGATAAGCATAATGAAATAGCAATGACATGGCAGATGGAATATCATGTGGGAAGATGTATGAGTAGAAATAAAGAGAAAAACAGTGCCTTTTTGAAATGGTGAGACATTGTTGATGTTTAGACAGATTTGGGTGGCCTTATGACAAAGAAGGAAAAACCCAACACCCAACCCCAACCAACCAATTTTCCCCTGCAACCGCTGCAACCGCGTCTGCCTGTCCCACATCGGACTTGTCAGCCACAAACGAGCCTGCACCTGACGTGGACATTTACCCCTCCATAAATCGTCGTCCGCGAAGCCAAGCCAAAGAGGAGGACAACCAATATGGAATGCAAACAATATTTTTACCTTTACTGTGAATAGATTTGAGTAGAAGAGTAGGGAATGTGGTAAAGATTCATCAGACTTATTTTTGGGATAGGAAATTTGTTATGTAAGGAGGAATTAATCAGTCTGAACCTATACTACTCAAAGCATAAAAAAGTGATCCAAATGAAATGTACAAATTGTTATGGGCTCAACGGAGTGGATATAGTGAAGATGTGCACTCTCAATCACAGTCTCAAAATATTCATGCGATGAGAAGAAATTTCTTTACCCAAAGAGTGGTAAATCTTTAGTATTCGTATGCTTAGAGAATGATGGAAGCTGGTCTTGCTGAGTCAATTCAGAGAAAGGTTTTTTTTAAATATTTTATTTTGAGAATTTTCAATCAACATGCAGTCAAAACGTAGAATAATCAAAAAGAAAATCATCAATATCCATAATATTAACAAAATGATACAAATATTGATCAGCATGTTGATATTAAAGTGAGAGAAAAGAAGAGTCAACATGTGATTCAATTATTATAAAGAAAGAAAAATGACAATAATACTACAAAAATACCAATTCAATGCCCATGTTGAACTAAAGGGAGAAAAAGATAATAGAGAGAAAGAAGAACAAAATAAGAGGAACCCTCCCTCCCCCCGAAACAAGAAGAAAGAAGAAAAAAAGAAAAATTAATATGTGAAAGAATAAGAAAAAGAAAAGATTGGCTTCACCACCAAGGATAAACCCAACTCCCATCAAGGGACAAATAACCTGACTCATCTAGGGTCCTCGGCACTGTGAGCACCGGGGGGGAAGAGACAGGAGGGGGGAATCGTTAAAGATTTACCCCGATGTATCTTAGATATGAATTCCATATCCTTGAAAATACATCATACCTGTTTCTGAGGTGCTAGGTGAACTTCTCCAGGGGAACACAATTATGCATTTCTATCTTCCAGCGGGCTAAATCTAGTTGGGAATCAGATTTCCAAATAACTGCTCTGCATTTCCTGGCCACTGTGAAAGCAAGCTTAACACATTTAAATTGATATTTCAACAGCCTCATTTTAGGTCTTACAATTCCACAATAAAAATAATTCAGGTGCCTGAGGGTATCGAATTCCAGTCATTTTTTTCCAGGAGATTACCCAAATCTTCCCAGAAAGGCCTCAATTTAGGGCATGACCAGGTTGAATACATGAAAGTACCTATTTCTTGTCAGACTGAAAACATTGGTCTGATGTTTCTGATTTCAATTTATGTATTTTTTGTGAAGTAAAGTAGAGCTGATGTAAGAATTCAGAGAAAGGTTGATCATTGTTAGTCATTTAAAAGATACAAAGGTCAAAGCATTGATGGAAAGAAAGGTGCTGAGGTAAAAATGCAGCCATTAAATCATTAAATGATTGAGTGGGCACAAGCAACTGCATGGCTTATTCCTGCTTCTATTTCTTATGTCGTAACATTTAAACATTCCCTGGCAAACAGTGGTTTTCAGATTTCAGATACTGGTGGTAAACAAGAAAATCTACAGGTGCTGGGGTCTACTACAATACTTAAACGTGCAGGAGAAACTCAGCAGGACAAGAGGCGTTCATAGAAAGTAAAAGGCAGTCGATATTTGGGCTTCAGCCCTTCTTCAGGAGTGCTGAAAAGTGTGTTGGGAGGGGGGAAAGGGATGGAAGGGGAAAAAAGGAGGAGGAACGCAGGCTAACAGCAGTAGTTGGACACCGGTGGGAGGGGAGAAGAGAACTTTACCACCCTATCTGCTTGTGTGATACAAGGGAACTGTGGGTCTGGAACTCAGATCCCTCGCCAATGCATTTAAGAGGTATACTTTGACAAAGTGCAACACCTCACATTTGTCCAGATTAAACTCCATCTGCTGTTTCTCTGCCCACATGTGTAACTGATATATATCCTGTTGTGTTGTTTGACAGCCCTCTACACTGTCCACAAGTTTAACAATCTTTGTTTTATCTGCAAACTTACTAACCCATATATATATATATATATATATATATCTCATAAACAATAGGGATTCCAACACTGATTCCTGTAGAATACTATAGTCACAGACCTTCATCTAGAACAGTGGTTTTAAAACTCATATTTCACCTTAAACAATCCCTCTGCCATAAGAAGTTCTCTATGATTAATAAGGTGGCATGTGAATGGAAAAAAAAGTATGAAAACCACTGTTTTAATTATATCTAATTGACTCATTATGTGCACGGTTTCATAACTCCAAAAGAAATGGGTCAATGACAATTTTTCTCAAGCAAAATATTTCAGTAACAATTGGATCTAGAGCAGTGGTTTTTAATCTTCCCTTCCCACTCACATCCCACCTTAAACAATCCCTTACCAATCAGAGAGCATTTATGGCATAGGGTGGAATGTGAGTTTAGGCTGGCAGTTTGAAAACACTGCTCAAGAATAACACCATGGATTCCACCTTCTGGATCAGCCTACCATGGTGAACCTTGCCAAATTACTCACTAAAGACAATGTAGGCGATATCCACTGCCCTACCTTCATTTTCCATCACCTCTTTAAAATATCATTCAGATTTGGAAGACCTGCCTCCTCAAAACCATGCTGACTGTCCCTAATCTGACCCTGCCTTTCCAAATCTTATCCCTGAATGACCTCTCCACAGCTTCCATTAACCACTGACATGGGGTTCATTGGTCCATAATATCTGGGATTATCCTTATTCCCCTGAATAAACAGTTGTACAGCATTGGCTACTCTCTAACCCTCCAGGACATTGACCATTGCTAGTGGAGATGAAAGATCTTCATCAAGTCCCCAACAATCTCCTCACTTGCCTCTCAGCAATTTTCTGTCTGGACGTTAACAAAAATGAAGGAATTTGTAGTGGAAAATTGGCACTGAGCAACAAGATTTGCAATGATCTTAATGAGAAGAGAAGCAGGTATGAAGCATCAGGTGGCTTCTCCTCATCCTCTTTCTTAAATTTTTAGCTACTTCTTATTTGCCTGAATGAGTGGAACTCCAATAATACTCAGGAAACTCAGCAGCATGCAGGAGAAAATAACCTGATTGACTGGTACCATCTCCACCCATCTAAATATTCAATGCCTCCACCACTGACACATAATGGCTTGAGTCCATACCATTTATAAAATGCACTGCAGTTAAAGTTAATAATCTGGACAGTAGCAGTTCAAGAAGACAGCTCATTACCATCTTCTCGAGCATAATTCTGGATGGACAATAGTGTGGGTCTTGCCAGTGAGACTCAGCTTCTAAGATAATGAATACATTTTAAAAAGCGGTGCAGAACCCATTTTGCAACATTTGTCCTTTTACATAGAAATGCCTTTCTTTTTAACAGGAACTTCTGCATCCTCTTGAGTTTTCAACACAATGATACTGTTATTCCTGTTTTCCTGAATCCTGACCTCATGGTCACTGGATGCAGGAGAGAAGGAAGTGTGTTGCAGATATGTGCAATATGTCACTTCCTGCAAAGGAGGCATTGAGCTAGTGTGAGACAGCTGCTAATTAACAACGTGAACAGTGATTCTGAGTGAAGTTAAGGAGATCAAGATTGAAGGTCAGAAATATTGATTGGAAGGTTAATGTTCAATTGCTAATTAGGAACATTACAGCCTTCCTGATGTGACAATATATTCAACAGTTCAGAGAGAGTATTTCCATCATTTTCATTCCAGACTTCCAGTATTGATTCCTAGTTTCTTTTGGAATTCCAGCTAACATTTCTGCATTTTCACTCCCAGAGGTCATGGAGTCAGTCATAAAGCACTACAATGATAACAGTCTAGGCTTTTGTTACTTTAGACTAGTATCCCTCTGGCTTTTAAGCTCTTCCTGTCTACCGCCCAATCACTGACATTCCCTTTTATTCTCTCCATCCTTGCCCGTTTCGCTGAATCTTAAAGCCTGTGAAATTCTAATCACTCCTCGTCCTGCAAACTCGTCGACATCAAATACTGAGTATCTTCGGCATGTGTGTTGGATTTTCAACATCTGCAGTATTTTGATTTTGTTACCAAGCTCCACTTGTAGAGCCATAGAGAGATACATCACAGAAGCAGGCCATGAGTCTATGGTGACCATCAACCACTCATTTACTCCAATCCTACATTCATTATTTACTTAGATTTACACCTCACCTACTTCCACATTTTGCCTGTGCAATTTTTGGTAGCCAATTAGTCTGCCAACTGCCAAGTCTTTGGGATGTGGTGGGGAACCTGACCACCTGTGGGAAGCCCACACAGTCACAGGGAGAATATGTGAACTCTGCCAGAATTCAGGATTGTACCCTGAGACAGCAACTACTAAAGGTAAAGGTAAAGGTTCCATTATTGTCACGTAATATTACATTTTTTTTTAGAATGTAACATAAATTAAATTCTTTAACTTTGTCTACCGTAAGGAAAACAGAGAGTTGCCACTTTGTCCAGCACCCCTCACAGATCATGCTACCCCTGAGAAAGACTAATGTTCTTTGGATCACTGATGGATTGACAGGAGTTGAAACAATTAGTTATCGAATTTGCTCCTAAGATGAGGTCTTCCATGAGAGATCATCCGAGATATCCTCCTTCTTCAAAAAATATGGCTTCCCCTCTAATACATCAACTCAACCCTCATCTACATATCCTCCATCTCCCACACATCTGCCCTGGTCCCCTCCACTCCAAGATGCAACAAGCACAGGATTCCCCTTGTCCTCACGTACCACCCCAACAGCCTCTGCATCCAACATATTATCCTCCACAATTTCTACCACCTATAATATGATCCCACCACCAGTCACATTTTCCACTCTCCACCCCTTGCTGCTTTTCACAGGGATCACTCCCTCTGTGACTCCCTCGACCACTCCTCCCTTCCCACCAATCGGCCCCTTGGTATTTACCCCTATGAATGCATGAAATGCTACATTTGTGCACACTCATTCTCCCTCACCACAATTCAGGGTCACCAATGGTCCTTCCAAGTGAATCTACAAGAGTCATCTACTGTATCTAGTGCTCCTGTTCGGGCAGCCTCTACATCAGATTGGGAGATTGCTTCATTGAGCACCTTCACTCTGTCCGCTTCAATAGCATGGATCTCTCAGTGACATACCATTTCAATTCCCCGCTCCATTCCCATGCCGACGTGTCTGTCCATGGTCACATGCACTGCCAAACACTGAGACTTCTTGCAAATTGGAGGGACAACACCTCATATTCCATCGAGGCACCCTCCAACCAGAGAGTATTAACATCAACCTCTGGTTTCCATAAACACTCCCCCCATCTCTTCCTTTCCCTTTCCCTGTTTTACATTCCTCCAGCTTTCTCTCTCTCTCTCTCTCTCTCCCTACTCCTCACTCTCCTTTCTTCCAGCTCTGCATTTGCAAAGCTACCTCCTCCCCCAATCCATTCTCAGCTTTTCTATCCTGCCTTCCCATCCATGTCCATCTATTGCCTCTTGGCTGTTGGCTTATGCTCCTCCCTTGCCCCTTCTTCCCTCCTGCCACCATATTTTTATTTAAGCCACTCCTGCTTTTTGCTCATACCTTGATAAAGGGCTCAGGTCCTAAACTATGGTTAGATATTGTATCTTTGCCTCCTATGGATGCTGCGGGACCTGCAGAGTTTCTCCACCACTTTTGTATATTAACCTTGACGTAATTATTGCCATTCCTTCTATGTCAAACCCAAGGCTAAAGATAAATTGCAAATGCCCTGTTTCAGAGACAAGTTTTTCAGTCATTACAATAAATATGAAAATGTCTCTGATATTGAGAATTTTTTAAAATCGATATCTGTACTTACTGTTGAAGGAGGAAAGGAAAATGTTAGATACACTTAATTCAGTAGAACCAACCTCTAACAATACTAAGTTCAAAATTCACATTCCATTCTTCCTTGCATACGAAAACAAAACTGCAGATGAACAAAGTGAAGCTGGAGAAACTCAATGAGTCATACTGCATCCACAGATCGAAATGTTCAGTCAATGTTTTGGGTCAAGACTTGGATTGAGATTGAAGTAGGAAAGAATGATATCAAGGAGATATATAAAGGAAGGAATATATCAGGAGAACACTTTTCTTCTCATGAAATCTTTGATATCATCCATTTTTCGTTCAGTCTCTAGTGTGACCTGTCAAGTGGTCAAAACACTGACTGAAACTGGATGCTACCTAATCCACTGATTTCTTGCATCTTCTCTTTTCTATTTGCCATGAAACATTGGAATGAGTGTGTCAAATCAGTTTCTGTCAAAATCATTCATTGTTTTGAATTCCTCACTTCGAGCAACAATGGATCAGGATAATAGTTCTTGAAAGTTGAGGGGTACAGAAACCGCATTCAGTCAACCTGCTTCTGGCCTTGGGAGAGATTGCAGAGGGGTGGGGGATAAAGAAGAAGGGTAGATTGGAATCCTGGTAGAACCTAGAACAGTATAGCATCAGAACAGGGCCTTCAGCTCATATGTCTGTGCAGAGCATGATCTCCAAATTAAATTTTTCCTGCTTGCACGTGTTATATATCCCTCAATCCCCTGCATATTCACATGTCTATTTAGAAGCTTCTCAAACACTACTATTGTATTTGCTTCCACCATTACCCCAAGCAGCCCATTCTAGACACTCACCACTCCCGTGTCAAAAAAACTTGACATGCACATATCCTTTAAACTCCCCCCTCCCACTACCTAATATGCATCTCCTCTAAGAAGTGAAACTTTTACCATGGGAAAGAAATTTCAGACATCTCTGCCTCTCATAATTTATAAACCTGTTAGGTCTTTCCTCAGCCTCTTGCACTCCATAGTAAACAACCCAAGTTTATCTAAACTCCCACCATAGCTAATCCAGGCATCATCCCATTCCAGATAAATCTCTTCTGCATGCCTTCCAAAGCCTCCACATCCTTCCTGTAATGGGGCGACTAGAATTGTACATAGTAATCCAAGTGTGGCCGAACCAAAGTTTTATATCGCTGCAATATGACTGCCTTACTTTTATATTCAATGCCTTTCCTAACAAATCAAATATACTATACTTCTTTAATCTTTATTTTTATGTACATGAATACGCTAATTTGTTTACTTTTGTCTGTTCATAAAGGCACCCAAAGGGGTGCCACTAGTCCAGCAATCCTACCAAGAATTGAAGTCCCCTCAGAGCCATAGAGTGTCCTGCCATGTTCTGCACTCACATACATCTGCTGCCACACATCTTCTTGTCCAATCCAGCCATGAGCCCAAGCTTTGGCCTTTAAGTCACCCTCCTCAGCCCCTGGTTCCAAACCCCAGATATGATTAGGAAGCTGTCAATATCTGACACACTTAAGGAGCTCACCAACAACACTCTTATTTACTTGCATGGCTGATTTCAAGGATGTATTGGCCTGGAACCCCCAGATCCCTCTGAACATCAGTGCTATTGACAACCATGTAATTAAGACCATAAGATATTGGAGCAGATTCAGCCCATCAAGTCCACTCTGGCATTCAATCATTAGCTAATCCATTCTCTCCCTTGGCTCCACTCCCGGGTCTTCTCACCACAACCTTTGATATCCTGACTATTCAGAAACCTAATAAATTGCCTTAAATATACCTAATAGCCTGGCCATCTCAGCCGTACCTAGCAGCAAATTTTAGAAGTTCCTGGCAAAGTGCAACACCTCACACTTGTCTGGATTAAACTCCATCTGTCATATCAGATCTTTAAATCAGCACATTTAAGTCATTCAGTAATAACAAGATATGAATGTGACCAGCCCAATGCAACCAATCAATGATTAGAATATGCAAATCATGCTCTCCCACTGATTACTTTGGCATACTTTCAAATTTAACACTCCCTTGAACAACCCCAGCAAACCAAGCAACTGACAGGAAATGTTTTCTGGAAGATTCAGAGGATAATTCTGTTCAAAGAACATAAAACATCAGAAATATTATCGGACACTGATAATTCTCTCTAGGAAATTGACATCTCAGCATCTAAGGGCTTTGCCATCTCTCTGTGGATCGCCGTGATCCTCCACATCTCTCCACTGCTACTCCCAAGCACACATGATATTTTCTGTGTCCTCTTTCTGTCATGATTGGCCCTCCAAACATTGCTGCCCCCGGCCTGTCCGAGCTCCACCCCCTGCACTGTGCTTCAGCTCCTCCCCACCACTTAACCTGTGACATTTCCTGATTCCACAGCAACCTATCCCATTGGCAGACAAGTAGCTTGATATCCTGGCCAGGGGCCAGGTAGAGACAAAGCAGAGATCTGATCATGGCCCAAGTTTGAGGAGGAAACCTAGCAATTATAGGCCTGGAACCTTAGCACTTCCCTGCCAGCATGTGAACATAGAAATAACAAATTTTCTGAGAGCTGTTTTCCCAAGACTTTCTGACTTTCCTCCAAGTGCTGAACTCTGTTTAGTGGCAAAGGGACAACTTCCTACAATCCCCCCACAGCTATGCTGGGGAAACTTCCCTGCCAGAGCTGCTGTAATAGCAACACTGCCTCTGGTGTGTACCCGATAGAGCAGGGAGCAGAAACAAGGATTCTACTGCCCGGTCCTAATGCCAACAGCTGCATACAGGCTTTAAAAAGCCTATTAAAGGAGTCGATGGTGATTCTTTAAAAACCAGCAACCAGGGGATCTGTGCTCAAGGTGGGGTTGCAGACTCCAGGAGAGCAGCAGACCAACTCAGGGGACCAGGAACAGGGGGAACACTTTAGTTGAGAAGGAGAAACATAGGAGATGACCCTACTGTATGGTATCCAAGGCAGCAGACCAACAAGGGGCTCAAACTCTGAAGGAACACACAGGATGCAAGCTGCTAGAGATTGCTCATGGGAACCAGGCATCAGAACCAGAATTCATGAGAGTGCTGAGGGTAAGAAGGGCTCCCGAAGCACCTCAGGTGCTAAAGGCTTCCTGATCATATGGGAGGTTTGGATCTGGAGCTCGGGCTGCAGGAGTACTGGAGATTATGCTGCTGCAGGGGCTGCAGGAGTACTGGAGACAAATCCATGGACACTGAATGTCTCTGAAGGGGCATTCTTTTGCTTCTCTCTTCCATAATGTTAGGGTGCCAGGCAATCCTCGTGGTAACTCTTTGTCTGCCATAAGGCAGACAAAAGTTGAAGGAAATCTTTACATGTGACAATAAAAGGAACCTTGTTCAAACCTGTTTATATTTCACCTGGTACAGGATATGTTCTCATTTACCTGGGCAAAAGCCACTGTTAAGGAGAGAAGAGAGTTTCAACTAATTTAGAATATTTTCAATAAATATAAATAACAAACATACATTTACAGAAATATTTCCTGTAGGGTCCCAACTCAAAATGCTCACCAATTCCTTCTGTCAAAAAGTAAACAAGCCCAAGAAATCAATACACAAATGTATTGGAGGAACTCAACAGTTCACAGAGCATCCACAGGGTCAAGTAAGAGATTCTTCAGCACATTCTTTTGTTGCATGGTGGGTGACCTGTGAGTTTCTCCATCATATTTGTGTATTGCACTCAACCCCAGCATCTGCAGACTTTCTTTTTTAACTCAATGCAAGAAATCAATTTCCTGTTCTACCCTGGCATCACATAATACCTGCATACAGTTGTTACCTCATATTCAATTTTAAAAATGCAGTTTATATAATCTCTTATGACCTACATTTTGTTCCTCAGTTCTAGCTAGCTTGCAGAAAGTGGTAGTTGGCATTCATTTTGAAAAGTTGTACCACGATTAACTATGATTATTTTCCATTTTATCGCCTGCTCCATAATTTCTCTACTGCAGAATGAAAGGTATGCAACCGACACCAGTAACTTTACAAGTTTATTTTTGTGTTTGAAAAGTATTAACTAACCTAGGTCAAAAATATTAAGGTATTATGGATGTTAGATAGTACAGATTTTATCACTAATGTGTATATGTACATATGTACAGATGGTAGTGTAGGATGACTGTGATTGGCTGAGAGTGTAGCCACACCTACTGGCAGGTCTTAAAGGATTGCTCCTAGCCAGACCAGGTCATTCTGGACTGGTCAACCTACTTGTGATATGCTTCAGTCTTTTAGTTAATAAAAGTCTTGGTTTGGGTCAACAAGTCTTTGGTTCTTTCGACATGCATTACAGGATGAAAAGTAAATTAGGCGTTTATTTGAAAATAGCATATGACAAAAATGCCTTAGATTTCAATGCACAATATAATTGTCAGTAATTAACCAGCTTTGAACAATTTAAAAGTACTGAACTATTGAAGCAATTGTTTTTTTTTTCCCCCATTAGTTTGAAATTCAGTAGAATTATTGCTTTTTACTTTAAAATTACCCCATTGTCTGAAAGCCATTCCTTTAGTTCTCTGTAATAAGGAGTACAAAATTGTGTGAAATCAGAAAAACAAAATGCTGATTGTAAGGGAACTGAAAAAACCCTCCAAGACCCATGCAGGATGTGCGTGTGTCGGGAGGGGGAAGGGAAGGCATCATGTTTCACACTCATTGAATGGATGGGGAGGAAGTGGTCACACTACAGCAAGGACAAGTTATCAACTGAAAGTTTCAGGGAATTTGGAGTAAGTTGTCCCATTTAAGCATTAAGCTGCAAAGAGTGGTCTCTTAGCATTCTCATGAGAAATAATATCCATTTAATGCTTTTACAGAGAAAAAATATGTATCACATAAGTTTCTTTTTACATTATTAACAGCATCAACAGCATGCAATCTGTTTACTTCAGCACATCGGAATTTATTTGGAACAGCAATTTGGTCAGTCACTTTAAATGTCTGGACATGGGAAAATTTCAATGCCCCACTTATTTCAAAGGGAGCTTCCAAAAGCAAGTGAAAAAAAACAAACTGATGGAGGAACTCAGTGAGTTAGGTGCCATCAGTGAAGGCGGAGAGATGGTCAAACCTGCTTCAAGCCTATGAGCACAAACGGCCAATTAAGGATACAAAATAGCTCAGTTGTCAGAATAAGACCTTCCTTTGATTCTGACATGCATTGAAATTTAGCATTCATGCAAAATGAGAAAGCAAAATTGAGTGTCAGAAATGTCAACATGCCCTGTGACTTGGATGGTTTTTGTAGATTGAGGCTTAAAAACGAGAAATTCTGAGGATGCTCAGCAGGTCAGGCAGCATTTGTGTGGAGAAAAAAACAAGGTCAACATTTCAGGTTGATAATCACTTATCTGTATTATAGACCTGAAATGTCAACATAGTTACAGATGCAAGTCCCGATGAATGATCACAGCCTGAAATGTTGACCATCCATCCACCTGGCCTGCTGAGATCCTCCAGCAGTTTGTTTGTTTTGCTCCATATTACATCAACTACAGAATCTTGCATTAACCATTAGAGGCAGCCTACATAATATTAACAACTTGACATGCCATCCTCAGTAGCAGAAAAATCCCAAGAAAGGCAGTCTCATTGCCTGATGTTACAGCATATAAATAGCTTCTCTTCACAGCCCTCAATGCTGTATTTTCATTTCCTTCTTGATCTAGCTAGTTGGACCTTTCAGACTTCAGCATATATATTGTTGGTCTGTATAAATAGTCCCTGACATTTATTCATGTATGCTTTCAGTAATCAAGGACCAATAATGCACACATTGTATAAGTAGACTAGATTAAGAACAAAGTAAATCAGGATTTTTTTTTTAGCAATGCTAGTGAAAATAGGTCAATAATTTCAAAGTGAAACAGAATTTTTGATACTAATTTCTCAAATCTTGATTTGTATCTTTTATTTTTAAGAATTAGCCATTTTTTCATTGCTAACTTTGGATGCTGGAAAACTCAATTTGAAGACAAAACAATATTAAATTTTGAATAATAAATTTATTAGTTCATGATCTTTCAGGTGGATACATAAGGTTGCTCTATGTTGTTTGAAGAACTGGGTGAAGAAATATTGACAGGTTGCTGGGGTTGAGATGGTGGAAATTGCCCCATCATTTCCAGGGATTTACCACTTGGCATCAGAATCCTAGAAGCCTCTGCACATTCAGAAGATGAGAAGCCAGCCTGACCTTACACATCAGCTGCCTTCTTCCTTAGCAGTCCCTCAGGCTTGAGGAGGTTTTGGCTCCTCTCCAGTTCTGTGTTTGTCTAGGAGGTTGATCTGTCTGCTGAAGGTGAGTCAGGAAATGCTTAACAAGGCAACAAAAAAAAAAATAGCCAACCATTAAATAACAAAACACTCTGCCTGGTGAATGAAAATCAAAATCCGTAGGTGCAGGAAATATGAAATAAAAAAAGATAAATACACAGAAGGTCAGGCAACATCTGTGGAGAGAGAACCAGTTAATGTTTCAGGACTGAACCTGAGGCACTGTTTCTTGCATTTTCTGTTTTCATCTTAAATTCTTGCTTGAATTTCTTTGTTTAGCCCACAAAAGCATTACCTTGCCTAAAAGAATGTTGAGCCCATCTATTATGTGTGATTTCCTTGTTGATATTTAATACTTTTCTCTCCTTTTCCCGGTACCAGATATCATGGGTGCCAAATTTAAATGGTTACTCTTCATAGGTAATCCTGGACAATAACAAAACACTCCAGATTGCATCACACTTGAACCATATCTTGAACCTTTACCAATGCAACCCCTATGATGTTTTATATGCCAATGAGTTACACTCCAGTAGGATTCCACCTATTAGTTTTACATGACCATCAGCTGTGGAACCTAAAGGACAAAATATTCACAGTGAGGGGATGCATAGAAAGGTATGGCCATTCCTTCCAAATGGTTCAAAGAAATATAAAGGTACTCAAACAAGATTCATGATTATTTTATTGTTATTTAACAGTACTGGACATGTCATATTACACAAAATCTACTTCTGCCTGCTGTAAGGCAGATACAGCCACCATTAGTGTTGCTCGGTGCTCCTTAAAGAGAAAAAGAGAAGCAAAAGAGAGTCCTTTCAGAGTCACTGAGTCTCTGTGGATTCGCCTCCAGTGCTCCCGCAGCCTTTGCAGATGCAGAAATGCCTTCAGCACCCAAGGTTCTTTGGGAGCTCTTCTTATCCTCACCACCCTCTCAAATTCCGGTTCCGATGCCCGCTTCCCATGAGCCAGTCTCCAGCAGCCTGCAGCCTATGCAACTAGTTATTGAGGCATAGATAAGGTGGATGGTCAAAAGTTTTTATTTCCCATGGTAGGGTCTCAAAAACAAGAAGGTAGAGGTTAAAGGTGAAAGATATCTGAGGGATATATTTTTCACACAGAGAGAGGTTGATATTTAGAATATGTGACAAATGGTGGTGGTGGAATCAGATACAATCATTACATGGAAAGGGCATTCAGGCAGAAACTAAAAGAGGCAAGGCATAAATGGATATTGTCATAGTGCAACCAAATGGAATGAGAGAAGATGGGCCAAAAGGTTAGCATGGGCCTGGGTAGCATGAATAAAAGCTCTCATGTTTGGAGGGAGAAAAAACATATTTATTAGCTTATAACTATGGGTAGGGTTTCACAGTAGTCTTCGGAAGGGTTCTAGGTTTAGGCGGGAAACCAGGGTTATGTGTGAGCAGATGGGGGCAGAGCCGGGAGTCGGGGCCAGCCATCAGCACAACACCCTACCAGTGAATCCCAGTAGAATTTAGGGTATGTGAATGAAGTCAGAGAACATGAATTCATTAAAAAAGTTGAAAAATATACAGTTATTTACACATTTACATTTTTAAGCAGTACAGGGGGGTCTGAAGATCCTGGTGGAGCACCTTAGCACCAGGGGGCCTTGGACTCCTTGGGTCTCCTGGTCCCCTTGTGAGGGAGGAGAGGCAGGCTGGATCTCCGACTCAACGTTGGTGAGGATAAGAAGAGCTCTTGAAGGGCCTCGGGTGTAGAAGGCATTTATGCATCTGCAAAGGCTGCGGGAGCATTGGAGGCGAATCCACGGAGACTCAGTGACTCTGAAAGGACTCTCTTTTGCTTCTCTTTTTCTCTTTAAGGAGCACCGAGCAACACTAATGGTGGCTGTATCTGCCTTAAAGCAGGCAGAAGTAGATTTTGTGTAATATGACATGTCCAGTACTGTTAAATAACAATAAAATAATCATGAATCTTGATGGAATACCTTTATATTTCTTTGATGACTTTCCTCCTTAAACGGATTCCCCAAGGCCCTGACTGAGGGCAGAGAGAATGAGCTCCATGGCTCGCAGGGTACTTGAGGCAATGGACCCTCTATTCCGGAAGGTGCCGGATCCCTGATGGAGACGGTGTCCTTTCTGCCATCCGGGTACTCCACATATGTGTATGTGGGATGGGTTTGGAGCAGTTTCACCCTTTCCACCAGAGGGTTGGTCTTGCTTCTTCTCACGTGCTTCCTGAGAAGGACCAGACCAGGAGTTATAAGCCAGGTTAGGACTGTACTTCCTAATACTGACCTTCTTTCGAAATTGAATAGTAACTCATGAGGAGTGGTGTTGGTCGCGGTACATGGTAGCGACTGGATGGAATGGAGCGCTACAGGAAGAACTTCCTGCCAGCGTAAGTCTGGAAGGCCGTTTGACTTCACGGCCAGTTTGACAGTCTTCCAGATCATTGTGTTCTCCTTTTAAACCTGCTCGTTCCCCCAGGGCTTGTAGCTAGTAATCTGCTGGATGCGATGCCCCTTGCCAGCAGGTACTGATTTAGCTCATCACTCATAAAGGATGAGCCCCGGTCACTATGAATATAGCTGGGATACCCGAACAGGATGAAAATGGAATCTAGGGCATTTATGACTGACGAAGTGGACGTGTCTGGACATGGAATGGTGAACAGGAAGTGGGAGTACTCTTCAATGATAGAGAGGAAGAAAGTGTTCCTGTTTATGGAGGGGAGAGGTCCCTTAAAATCAACACTGAGTTATTCGAAGGGCCTGGATGACTTGATCAGTTGTGCCTTTGCAGGGCAGTAGAAGTGTGCTTGCACTCTTCGCAGACCTGGCAAGACCTGGTCATTTCCCTGATGACTTCCATGGAGTAGGGAAGATTGTGCTCCTTTACAAAATGAGCCATGTGGGTGACCCCTGGATGGCAGAGCTCATTATGCAGAGACCGTAGTTCGCCGATGTGTGCAGAGGCACAGCTTCCTCTGGATAAGGCATCTGGAGGGTCATTAAGGGCTCCTGGTCGATAGACAATGTCATAATTATAGGTGGAGAGCTCGATCCTCCACCTAGCAATTTTGTCTTTTTTGATTTTTCCCTTCTTGACATTAGTGAATATGAATGTGACTGAGCACTGGTCAGTGAGGAGCATAAATTTCCTACCAGCCAGGTAGTGTCTCCAGTGCCTCACGGCTTCTACAATGGCTTAAGCCTCTTTTTCCACAGATGGGTTCTGGAGCTCGTAGCCTTGTAATGTCCGAGAAAAAAATGCAACTGGCCTGCCTGCCTGGTTGAGGGTAGCGGCCAGGGCTACATCTGAAGCGTCACTTTCCACTTGGAAAGGTACATTCTTGTCCACTGCATGCAAGGCAGCTTTCGCAATGTGATTTTGGGGGTAGTTAAAAGCCATTTGGGCTTCAGCCAAGAGGGGGAAATTAGTTCCTTTTAAGAGAGGGTGAATCTTATCAACAACTTAAGGGATCCACCGCGCATAATGTGACAAAGGGCCCAGGCCCGAATTGTTGGTTCCCCTTAACTTCCTAAGGATGCTGCATGGCCTGCTGAGTTTCTATTAGCATGTTTGCGAATTAGTCAATGACTCTATGACTTGCTTATATCATAGTTCAGGAATGCAATCACTTTCTTAGTTCATACAGGTGAAACAGTTGCCAGGTCAAGGATCTTGAATTCTGACTACCTCTCCTTCTCAATGCATTCATTAAATTTTCCATCCCACTTTATAGCTCAGAGTTTTATGGGGATTATGGCGCACTCTGAGCCCACTTCTGCTCTCTTGGTTGCACTTCCATCCCCCGATCAGAGTGCTGCGAGTTCAAGTTCCACTCCACATATTTGGATTTAATACATTTGTGTAGATCTAAAGCTATATGGACAAGATGTTGCCTCCAGGGTGTGATTTTGACTGAGACCTTGCTTGGTGTCTCAAAATGAGGTAAAAGATGTAGCTCTGAATTTGAACTAATTTTATCAACATCATTAAGGATGCCATATTAATGCAATTTGTTGTATATGTGTATATTATAGCAGTGTGGCTGAAGAAGAATCTACAGTAAGCTCCATAACAAGAGTGAGACAATCCTAACATAATAGAATGTAAAGCCTGATGATGTATTAACTCTCACAAAAATAAACCCGCGCAGTTCCACAATTTGTAAATCTCAAGAAACCAACTTACCCAGATGGTAGAAATTATTTTCTCCATGTTGATGTGCTTTCTGTGTTTCATTTCGTGTTGGCAGGTTCTTATTCTAAAGTCTATCGTTCATTTACTATATCCCTTTTGATTTCAATGGAAAATATTGGCTAAATCCTAAGCAATCGATGAGTGGTTTCAAGCACTGTAGATTCTGAAGAATCTCTTGTGAGGAGATTAAGAATGTGCCAGTACTTTATATAATGCTCCTCTTGAAATGAAAGCAAAATAGAGCCTTACCAATCTTTGGTGCAGCTAAAAATGGAGCAACATTCTGGAGAATGAGGAAAACATGACTCCAGCTAACAGTACAGCTTTATCATTGTGGTGCACTGTTAGCCAGAATCAGACACACACAAGGTAAAGACTGTACAACAGGCTTTAATCCACAAAGACTTCCACAGAGCCAGGCTGGCTGTAGCTGCAGCAACTCTGAGTGAGGCCTCAGGAGGCCGGCACAGGCTTATATCCTGGAGGGTGATCGACACCCGACCGGGTGGGGCTTGATCCATTCAGGACGACTGATTGACAGCCAGCCAGGTGTTGTCCTGTCCCCTTACACTCCTGCAGGTACAGAGGTTGCCCCCTGCAGTAGGCCGGTGGTGTAACACTGCAATCATG
The DNA here is from genome assembly GCF_036971445.1 of Narcine bancroftii. Taxonomy (NCBI): domain Eukaryota; kingdom Metazoa; phylum Chordata; class Chondrichthyes; order Torpediniformes; family Narcinidae; genus Narcine; species Narcine bancroftii. The sequence continues at coordinate 12,599,888 of NC_091469.1, read as the reverse complement.
ATGTCAATAGTGTAGTTTGAATACTAGACAACTATTTACTTGATGTAAATATTAGCTTCTGTTTTACATATATTGGTGTGTAATTCAGTTCACAGTATTTGTTCGTTAACACAGATCCTTATTTTGCAATGTCAAAGGTGCATTTTTCAAATTGTTCATCACCACACCAATTGTAATGAAGATTCACATTGGACCTTTGATGTGCCTCCGACAGTGCCTTTAGGGCAAACCAAATCAGCGTATTCTAGAGGCCATTTCACCTCTCCACCATCATGCAAGCCTTCCAAATTATACTTCTTTGTTGTGTCTGCTCCAGAGCCACAACAAGGTGTAATTTTATTGGTCACAAAAGCACCAGTTGCTGGAAGATTCCTGCAGTGTATTCTAGAGGCCATTTCACTGGCTCATACATAATTTGCTGTTGTTGTGACTGGAATGATAACCTTCCTCACAAGTTTTCTAATATTCAATGAATCGTCTGAGCACAATGAATATACCTCAGATCAACTGAAACAATCCACTTTTGAGATTATAGGTGATGTGCACACTTGACAATGGTGAATGATTTGTTTCTTTTTTTTCTACAGCAAAGATGCAAATAGGGATAGAAATGGACCTCACTGATCTGTGAAATCATTTCCTTGCACTAAAATTCTGCTCGGATATCGTACTTGTGGATATCCTGCTGTTTTAGGCTCAAAGCAGGGATTAATGTCTGCACTGGAAAATGCAGCATCGACAGGCAAGAATGAGTCAGCACTGCTCCATTTTAACACTGCAAGCTAACATTTCCATTGAATTAGAACTCTGATGAGCATTTAACCCACTGGCTGTGCACGCACGAGTGCGTTATTGAACACTGAATTAAACTCATTCAGCTAATCTCAACAAGGTAGCATCATACCACCTTTCAGACAGCTGCAACAAATTTGGGAGAGTCTTCTACACTTTCAATGAACCATGGAGGAAAGTGCACACTGACTATATGGATCAGATCATTTGAGGATAAAGTGCAAAATTCTAGTGACACATGGTCAGAATTTAGATCCAAAAAAACCCATGCAGAAAGTGCTCAAGGCTATTGATATTTCTAGAAATATTTCCCAGAAAAAAAAAGAATATGTAATGAGAGAGATGGAAGAGAAAGAGACATCCTAGCTGTGTGCTTTGGTCATCATAAGCCTTGATGAAGGATTCCAACCTGAAGTGTTGACCATTCTTTTTCTCCCACTGATGTACTTGGCCTGCTGAGTTTCTCCAACAGATTTTTTTTAATGCTTCAGACATCCTAACTGTATGGATGAAAAATACAATCAATTGTATAACAGAAGATATGACATTAAAACCACAGAGCAATTTAATACCAACTGTATGTTATAATATTTTCTACATTGCATCAACAAAGCAATATGTTGCATTTTTGCCTTGCAACACAGTTGCTTTTTGCATTTTTAAAACATGATGGTTACTTTTCTTTGCGAGGTGATAAATAAGAATTCCTTTGACACAGCAAGGGAATCAAGGGGTGTTGAAAAAAGGCAGGTAGGTGGAGGTGAGCCCATCATCAGATCAGCCATGATCACATTGAATGACAGAGCAGGCTCAATGAACCAAATGGTCTACTCCTGCTCCTAATTCTTATGTTTTTATAACATGCCCAGTCATTGTTCCGTGCAGGAAAGAACACTGCAGTTTGAAAGTGAACATCCCGATCAACTAAACTATTAACAGTTTCCGCAAATGAGACAGAGAGGAAGACTAGCATTTCTAAAAGGCGTGGTGTTCCCTCCATAAGAAATTGTTTAGTGCGGCTTTGTTTTATAATGTCCTGGGTCATGCCTCAGTACATGTGCAAACTGGTTAAAGGTGTGGCTGTGAGAGGCCACCTCCAAAGATATTCTTCTGGTAAGGTTGCACCAAAAGTATTAGCCCAACTCTCTCTTTCAAGTACTGATTAGTCTCTTACATGTTTCCATTCTTACTTTCAGGTGTTTACTTTCAAATTAAGCTATCAAACGTGACGAAAGAGCTCTTCATTTATATCGGCATTAGTTTAGTTCTTACTCATTCACTCACCTCAGTAAGACAATAGTTACTGTAAAAACACAAAGCTGGAGAAACTCAGCAGGTCAGTGTCTTTTAAATAGCAAAGGTAAAAATACATAATCGATGTTTCGGGCTTGAGCTCTTCATAAAGGTATGGAAAAATGTTGGCAGGTGTCCGAACAAAAGAGTGTGGGGGGGGTGGGGGGAGTGTGGTCACAAAGGCAAGAGGTGAAAAGTGTTGACTACATATAGTTACTGATTTACCAAGTACTTAAATCCCACTCCACACACATCTGCCAGCATATTACACAGCATAAATGAGAGAACACTTCAAAGCAAAGCTTTCAATTGTTACATCTTTACAGATTATTATTCAAAGTGAGATTCAGCCAGGTTTAGATTTGACGGATGAAAGAGATATTTTCTCATACCAGCACTGGATGAGAAATATAAATTTCAATTTCAATGATTTCAATAAGGTGCCTGTGACTAAACTTTGTGCCTGTCCTCCATTGTATCATAGCAACACAGGATTTTTTAAAAAATCCTTCCCACTTCTGAGTCACAGACCATCAATTATTTCTTCTGAAGCTATGTATGCATATCTGCAGGTGATGACATCACCACCAGCCAATCAACAGCAACTCCCAGTGGCACAAGGAGACCTCAAATGCCTGAGATATGTCTGGAACCAATCGAACACACTCACATACTTTGTGTTCAGCTTGTTCAGCAATAATTTTTAGCAACATTCTATGCCATTAATATCAGTTTGGGGAGGGAAAACAGCAAAATGTGAATTCCATTTTAAATAATGATAAAAATGCTTATAAATTGGATGAATATGGCCATTTTAGGAGCTTCATGCAGCTTTTTTGAATGATGGAAATGCAAGAGATGTGTAGTGTAAAGAGTTAACACCATACATATGGGTCAACAGTAATAGTCCCTGGTTTCAACACTCCTTGAGGGGACTCCGCAATGATGCAATAGTTAAGAAAGTGCACCAGCAACTCTACTTCCTTAGAAGCTGAAGGATATTCATGATGCCTCAAATATCTCTTGCCTATTTTTATAGATGCACTCCAAGAAGAATCCTGTCTACGTGCATCACATCCTGGTACGGCAACTGCTCTGCCCAAGATCGCAAGAATTGGCAGAGTTGTGAGCACAGTTCAACCATCACACCATTCAACCTGTAGACTGCATTTACACATCCCTGTGACTCGGGATAGCAGCCAATGTACATTAATGGACCCATCTCAACCTGATCAGCCAGAAGGTACATGGATTTGAAAACACACACCACTAGATTCAAGGAGAAATTTTTCCCCGCTGTTATTAGACGATTGAATAGACTCTCGCTGGTAAAATAATGATGACCTTGCACCATTTTTAGCTGAACCTTTTCTCTGTAACACTATTCTCTGCAAATTTGTTTTACTTTGCCCTACCTCTTATACTCCAGATTAGATTGACTTGACTGTATCGCATGCAAAACAAAGGGTTTTTTTACAGTTTCTTCATACATGTGACAATAAACTATTTAATTTAATTAATTATTTCGAGTTACACCAGAGTTGTTGGAGAAGGAGATTTCAATGGCCCATGGAAAAGTACAAATTTTAGAAAGGAGTTTTCACTTAAACAGGATTCAATCTGGTTGATTACTTCCAGGAGGGGCGGAATTAATAAGTCTTTAAATGTTTTATAGAATTCTATTGGGAATCCATCCTCTCCTGGTGTCTTATTATTTGGTAATTTTTTTATTATCTCTTGTATTTCTACTATTCCAAATGGCTCTGCTAATTTATTTTGTTCCTCTATTTGTAGTTTTGGTAGTTCAATTTTAGTTAGAAATTCATCTATTTTCCCTTCTTTCCCTTTGTTTTCAGTTTGGTATAATTGTTCATAGAATTCTCTAAAGTTTTCCTTTATTTCTTTTGGATTATATGTAACTTGTTTGTCTTTTTTCCTTGATGCCAATACCATTTTCTTAGCTTGTTCTGTCTTAAGCTGCCATGCTAGGATTTTGTGCGTTTTTTCACCTAGTTCATAATATTTCTGTTTTGTCTTCATTATATTCTTCTCCACCTTATATGTTTGTAGTGTTTCATATTTTATTTTTTTATCTGCCAATTCTCTTCATTTAGTTGTATCTTCCTTCATTGCTAATTCTTTTTCTATATTTACTATTTCCCTTTCCAACTCCTCTGTTTCCTGATTATAGTCCTTCTTCATCTTGGTTACATACTTATTATTTGCCCTCTAATGAATGCTTTCATTGCATCCCATAGTATAAACTTATCTTTCACTGATTTCGTATTTATTTCAAAATACATTTTAATTTGTCTTTCAATAAATTCTCTAAAATCCTGCCTTTTAAGTAACATGGGGTTTAATCTCCATCTATACATTTTTGGAGGGATGTCCTCTAACTTTATTGTCAATATTAAGGGTGAATGGTCCGATAGTATTCTAGCTTTATATTCTGTTTTTCTTACTCTATCTTGCATACGAGCTGATAACAAAAATAGGTCTATTCTTGAGTATGTTTTATGTCTAGCCGAGTAATATGAATATTCCTTTTCCTTTGGGTGTTGTTTCCTCCATATGTCCAAAAGTTGCATTTCTTCCATCAATTTAATTATAAATTTGGTTACTTTGTTCTTTCTGTTAATTTTTTTCCCAGTTTTATCCATATTTGAATCCAAATTCAGGTTGAAATCCCCTCCTATTAATATGTTCCCTTGCGTATCTGCTATCTTCAAAAAGATATCTTGCATAAACTTTTGATCTTCTTCGTTAGGTGAATATACATTGAGTAGATTCCAAAACTCCGAATATATCTGACATTTTATCATTACATATCTCCCTGCTGGATCTATTATTTCCTCTTCTATTTTAAATGGCACATTTTTACTAATTAATATAGCTACTCCTCTTGCTTTTGAATTATACGATGCTGCTGTTACGTGTCCTACCCAATCTCTCTTTAATTTCTTGTGCTCCAATTCAGTTAAATGTGTTTCTTGCACAAATGCTATATCAATTTTTTTTCTTTTTTCAGTAAATTTAGCAGTTTCTTCCTTTTAATTTAGTTATGTATTCCGTTAATATTTAAAGTCATATAGTTCAACGTAGCCATTTCATACTTTGTTTATCTTCCCTTTCCGTTTTCTCATCATCACCTTTCCTTCTTATCCATTTCTGTTTTCTTGTTTTGAACCCTTTATAAGACAACATTCCTAAAACATCAAACATTTTCCTTATTCTCCTATTTAAAACTTCTTTAGCCCCAATCTCCCCTTCCCCTCCTGAGTTGTCCTTTATCCCTTGTCGGACAACCACATCTCCCCTCTCCATTTGGATTTGCGAATTCACTCGCAAGTGTCAGCTGATTTTGCAGTGACCGTAACTCCTCCCCACCCAGCCCCCCCAGATAAGATTTCGCTTTTCATATGTAACAAAGGTCACTCTTTTAATTCCCTCCTTATATCCTCTATTCCATTTCCTTCCCTTATTAATTCTTGTCTATACTATCTATATTTTCCTCTAAATACGGATACATTCATGTATGCACATTATACATATACACACATATACCTCTTTACCCACATACATATAAATCGTGGTCATTTTTACTCTTATTACATGTCTTCATCTCTCTGTTTGTTTTGTAGTTGTTCTGCAAATTTCCTTGCTTCCTCTGGATCCGAGAATAGTTTTTTTCCATAAGATCGTTTTCGATGTATTGAACTCTTTCCTCCTCTTCAGGAGTTCAAAACTTATGTGTCTTTTTAGTTCGCAGTCTTTTGTACTCTCGTTACACGTCTTCATCTCTCAGTCTATTTTGTAATTGTTCTGCAAATTTTCATGCTTCCTCTGGATCCGAGAATAGTCTGTTTTGCTGTCCTGGAATAAATATTTTCAATACCGCTGGATGCTTTAGTATAAATTTATACCCTTTCTTCCATAAAATCGCCTTTGCTGTATTGAACTCCTTTCTCTTCTTCAGGAGTTCAAAACTTATATCTGGATAAATGAAGATTTTTTGCCCTTTGTACTCCAGTGGCTTGTTGCCCTCTCTTACTTTTTCCATTGTTTTCTCCAGTACCTTTTCTCTTGTAGTATATCTTAGGAATTTTACTAAAATAGACCTTGGCTTTTGTTGTGGTTGTGGTTTAAAGGCCACTGCTCTATGTGCCCTTTCTATTTCCATTTCTTGCTGTAGTTCTGGACATCCTAGGATCCTAGGGATCCAATCTTTTATAAACTCTCTCATATTCTTGCCTCTTCATCTTCCTTAAGGCCCACTATCTTTATGTTATTTCTTCTGTTATAATTTTCTATTATATCTATTTTCTGAGCTAACAGTTCTTGTGTCTCTTTAACTTTTTTATTAGATTCCTCTAATTTCTTTTTTAAGTCCTCTACCTCCATTTCTACTGCTGCTTCTCGTTCTTCCACCTTGTCCATTCTTTTTCCCATTTCTGATAAGGTCATATCTATTTTATTCATTTTCTCTTCTGTATTGTTTATTCTTCTTCTTAAATCATTAAATTCTTGCGCTTGCCATTCTTTAAATGACTCCATGTATTCTTTAATAAGAGAAAGTATATCCTTTGTCTTGCCTTTCCCTTCTTCTTCTATTTCACTGTACTCTTCCTCTTCCTCTTCTTCTTCCTCTGGGTTGGCCATCTGTTGTTTCTTTGTTGTCCTTTTCTTCTCTTCTTTCTTGTTTTCGTTGTCTTCTATATTCTCCTCTTGCTGCAGCTGTTCTGCAGCTGTCATTGCCGGCTGTGGAGATCGACTCCCCAGCTGGTCACCCCTCCCGTCGGTCTGTTTTTTTGCATGCGCGGTTGCGCACTTTTACTCGGCTCAGCGAGCCATTTTTGTAGTCCACTTTCTACCGACCTGAGGGAGCGGGTTTCTCTCTCCACCGCGGGCCTCTTCGAACAGGTAAGGCCTTCTCCTTCTTCTTACGTTGTCTTCTCTTCCTCTCTTCTTACCGTTGGTTTCGATTTTTCTTTTTTTGTCGCCATCTTCTTTGCACCTTTATACTCACTTTACTTTAATTTTTATTTTTGTGCCTTTGTGTTTTCCTTTGTTTTTCCGACTTTTCTGGAGAGGGCTGGAGTTCACCGTCCGGCCACTACTCCATCACATGACTCCCCCCCACTTAAACAGGATTGATGTTGTATGGTCGAGTAATAAAATCTGCAACTCATCAGAAGTTAGTTATATATATATATTTGACCGAGGTTCCCACCAACTTACGGTCGCCAGCATTGTTTTGTTTCCTTCTCCCATGAATGAGGAAAGAGACCCTGTCCCCAGCACAGCCCATGTTAAGCCATTACAAATTTTCTCTGTCAAGTCATTTCTAATTACTACCATTTATACCTTTTCTGGGCAATTTTAACCAAATAATCTGTCACGGCCTCCCCAACATGAAGAACTAATCTTCCTTTTGTGACGAGCCCAAAGGACCCCAAAACCTAGCAGCAATAGACATTCACCAGGACAAGTAGTTACTTAAACAAAAGTTGTTTTTAATTATCTTTAAACATGAAAACAGAATCAAATTTTAACTTATCTCTATACTTAACTAACCCAAATCAACCCCCTTCTAATTCTAGGCACACGTGTATGTAATGTTTGTGTAAATTTAAGAAAAGTTCTTTGGTTCACTGTTCAATCTCACTTCTCCTTCTTCCAAGTTCTCTGGTTGCAGGCAATTCTTACACTGTGCACAGAATTTAACATGTATAAAGTTCACCAGGCTTTGGTGATCGAAAGGTAAATGTTTATCACTCAGGAAGGTTCTTGTAGGGTTTCCAGAGAGAGATTTGTTGTTCCCGGATTTACACAACTGAGTTACCACCATTAGTCACCTCAATGTCTCGCTGATGAAACTTGCCCGATCAGGGTTCTCCAGGTGATAACCAACTGAGGAACCACCATTAGTCACCTCAATGTCTCGCTGATGAAACTTGCCTCATCAGGGTTCTCCAGGTAATAACCTCTTTCTTTCAGGCTCCACCGAGTTCCTTTCTGTTCCCCTTATTCCAAGAGAAACATCAGACAGGTAGCACTTTCAGCCATCCACCTCTCCGGAGCTTTTCTGTTTCCAACCAGCTTCTCCTGGCTTGCACTCTCCAGCTGCTTTCCGTGTCACACACACTAGCTGGGAGAACTTGTTGAACTTGTCTTCTCTCCCTCTCTCTCTCTCCAACTGCCAACTGCCAAAAAGCCCATGTGACTCTCTCACTTGCAAAATATCCCCACCTTTTTCAACAAACCACAAGAGTTCACCTCTCTTGGTCAAACTGTTGTCTTAGATAAACAAAACCCAGGAGTGACTTTTCTGTGAGCACTCTGTAGGTACTTTTAAACAGCCAGTTTGTCTCCTCCAAACAATAGTCTATTCATTTCATGATGTAATTTCAATTAGCACCTACTTGTGAAATATGCATGGCATTCTCCATAAATCTTGCAATGTTACTGAATATGAATTCTTCAGTATTTCAAATAAGATCAGTTTTAAAATCTGTGTATGTATGAAACTTACTTTAATTTTACCAAATTCTCCCAAATATATATATACTCTTTTTTTTTAATTTTTAATTTTTTAAATTTTTTTATTTTTCACACCATAAACCACATTGACCAAGATACATACATTTTCCTTTTCAAATATATACAGTGTCATTTTCTCCCCTCCCTCCTCCTATCCCACCCTCCCTACCTCCCCCCCATTCATTTAAAGTACAGAATCTAAGATACATTAAACCAGTCAAACAATGTTGTCATTCAATAAAAATAAACAAGAAATTCCACTGAGTCAATTCTTTTCATTTCCTTCTCCTTTCATTATTTTAGGTGGTAGATGTCCCCAGTAGGTTTTCTCTATTGTGTTTCTTGTATGGCTCCCATATTTGTTCAAATATTTCAATATTATTTCTTAAATTATATGTTATTTTTTCTAATAGAATACATTTATTAATTTCTATATACCATTGTTGTATTCTCAAGTTATCTTCTAATTTCCAAGTTGACATAATACATTTTTTTGCTACGGCTAGAGCTATCATAACAAATCTTTTTTGTGCACCATCCAAATCAAGTCCAAATTCTTTGTTTTTTATGTTACTTAAGAGGAAGATCTCTGGGTTTTTTGGTATATTGTTTTCTGTAATTTTATTTAATATCTGGTTTAGATCTTCCCAAAATTTTTCCACTTTCTCACATGTCCAGATTGCATGAATTGTTGTTCCCACTTCTTTTTTACAACAAAAACATCTGTCAGATACTGTTGGGTCCCATTTATTTAACTTTTGAGGTGTAATGAATAGCCTGTGTATCCAGTTATATTGTATCAGACGTAACCTCGTGTTTATTGTATTTCTCATAGTTCCAGAGCATAACTTCTCCCATGTTTCCTTCTTTATCTTTATGTTTAAATCTTGTTCCCATTTTTGTTTAGTTTTACCAATTGTTTCCTTGTTCTCCTTTTCTTGCAGTTTAATATTTATATTTGTTATAAATTTTTTGATTATCATTGTATCTGTAATCACATATTCAAAATTACTTCCCTCTGGTAACCTCAGACTGCTTCCCAATTTGTCCTTCAAGTAGGATCTCAGTTGGTAGTATGCCAACACTGTATCTTGAGTTATATTATATTTATCCTTCATTTGTTCAAAGGATAGTAATTTATTACCTGAAAAACAATTTTCTATTCTTTTGATCCCTTTGTTCTCCCATTCTCCAAAGGAAAGGTTATCTATTGTAAAAGGGATTAACTGATTTTGCGTCAGTATTAGTTTTGGTATTGGTAATTTGTTTTATTCCTTTTTACATAAATCTTCTTCCAAATATTGAGCAGATGATGTAATACTGGAGAACTCCTACGTTGTACCAATTTTTCATCCCATTTATATAATATATGTTCAGGTATCTTCTCCCATATTTTATCTAGTTCTAATCTAGTCCAATCTGGCTTTTCCCTTGTTTGATAAAAATCTGATAGGTATCTTAATTGTGCGGCTCTATAATAATTTTTAAAGTTTGGCAGTTGTAAGCCTTCTTGTTTATACCATTCTGTTAATTTATCTAGTGCTATCCTCGGTTTCCCCCCCTTTCCATAAAAATTTCCTTATTATTTTCTTTAACTCCTTGAAGAATTTCTCTGTCAAGTGTATTGGCAATGCCTGAAATAAGTATTGTATCCTTGGGAAAATGTTCATTTTAATACAATTTATCCTCACCGACAAAAGGCAAAGGAGGAAAAACCCAACACCCAACCGCAACCAACCAATTTTCCCCTGCAACCGCTGCAACCGTGTCTGCCTGTCCCGCATCGGACTTGTCAGCCACAAACGAGCCTGCAGCTGACCTGGACATTTACCCCCTCCATAAATCTTCGTCCGCGAAGCCAAGCCAAAGAAGATCCTTCCTATTAGTGTTAGTGGTAAATCTTACCAATGCTCTAAATCGTCCTGAAATTTTTTCATTAGTGGATAATAATTGAGTTTATATAGATGGCCGAGGTTTTTATTTATTAGTATACCTAGGTATCTTATTGCTTGCATTTGCCATCTGAATGGTGATTCCTTCTTAAATTTTGAGAAATCCGCATTATTCATGGGCATTGCTTCACTTTTATTTGCGTTAATCTTGTAACCCGACACTTCTCCATATTCCTTCAATTTCTTATGTAATTCTTTTATTGATAATTCTGGTTCTGTTAAGTATACTATAACATCATCTGCAAATAAACTGATTTTATATTCCTTGTCTTTTATTTTTATCCCTTATATTTTATTTTCTGTTCTTATCAATTCTGCTAGTGGTTCTATAGCTAACGCGAACAATAAGGGTGATAGTGGGCATCCCTGCCTTGTTGATCTGCTTAAATTAAATTGCTTTGATATATATCCATTTACTGTCACTTTCGCCAATGGCCCCTTATATAATGCTTTAATCCAATTAATATACTTCTCTGGTAAACTGAATTTTTGCAATACTTTGAATAAATAATTCCATTCTACTCTGTCAAAGGCCTTCTCTGCGTCTAAAGCAACTGCTACTGTTGGCGCTTTACTCCCTTCTACTGCATGAATTAAGTTAATAAATTTACAAATATTGTCTGTTGTCCGTCTTTTTTTAATAAATCCAGTTTGGTCTAGATTTACCATTTTAGGTACATAATCTGCTAATCTGTTTGCTAATAGTTTAGCTATTATCTTATAATCTGTGTTAAGTAATGATATTGGTCTATATGATGCTGGTGCGAGTGGATCTTTCCCTGTCCCTGTATTACTGTAATTATTGCTGTTTTGCATGAATCTGGTAAGCTTTGTGTTTTGTCAATCTGGTTGATTACTTCCAGGAGTGGAGGAATTAATAAATCTTTAAATGTTTTATAGAATTCTATTGGGAATCCATCCTCTCCTGGTATTTTATTATTTGGTAGTTTTTTTATTATCTCTTGTATTTCTACTATTCCAAATGGTTCTGTTAATTTATTTTCTTCCTCTATTTGTAATTTTGGTAGTTCAATTTTAGTTAAAAATTCATCTATTTTGTCTTCTTTCCCTTCGTTTTCAGTTTGGTATAATTGTTCATAGAATTCTCTAAAGTTTTCATTAATCTCCGTTGGATTATATGTGATTTGTTTGTCTTTTTTCCTTGATGCCAATACCATTTTCTTAGCTTGTTCTGTCTTAAGCTGCCATGCTAGAATTTTGTGCGTTTTTTCCCCTAGTTCATAGATTTCTGTTTTGTCTTCATTATGTTCTTCTCCACCTTATATGTTTGTAGTGTTTCATATTTTATTTTTTTATCTGCCAATTCTCATCTTTTAGTTGTGTCTTCCTTCATTGCTAATTCTTTTTCTATATTTACTATTTCGCTTTCCAACTGCTCTGTTTCCTGATTGTAGTCCTTCTTCATCCTGGTTACATAACTTATTATTTGCTCTCTGATGAACGCTTTCATTGCGTCCCATAGTATAAACTTATCTTTCACTGATTCCGTATTTATTTCAAAGTACATTTTAATTTGTCTTTCAATTAATTCTCTAAAATCCTGCCTTTTAAGTAGCATAGAGTTTAATCTCCATCTATACATTCTTGGAGGGATGTCCTCTAACTCTATTGTCAATATCAAGGGTGAATGGTCCGATAATATTCTAGCTTTACATTCTGTTTTTCTTATTCTATCTTGCATACGAGCTGATAACAGAAATAGGTCTATTCTTGAGTATGTTTTATGTCTACCCGAATAATATGAATATTCCTTTTCCTTTGGGTGTTGTTTCCTCCATATATCCAAAAGTTGCATTTCTTGCATCGATTTAATTATAAATTTGGTTACTTTGTTCTTTCTGTTAATTTTTTTCCCAGTTTTATCCATATTTGAATCCAAATTCAGGTTGAAATCCCCTCCTATTAATATGTTCCCTTGCGTGTCTGCTATCTTCAAAAAAATATCTTGCATAAACTTTTGATCTTCTTCGTTAGGTGAATATACATTGAGTAGATTCCAAAACTCCGAATATATCTGACATTTTATCATTACATATCTCCCTGCTGGATCTATTATTTCCTCTTCTATTTTAATTGGTACATTTTTACTGATTAATATAGCTACTCCTCTAGCTTTTGAATTATATGACACTGCTGTTACATGTCCTACCCAATTTTAATTTCTTATGCTCCATTTCAGTTAAATGTGTTTCTTGCACGAATGCTATATCAATTTTTTCTTTTTTCAGTAAATTTAGCAGTTTCTTCCTTTTGATTTGGTTATGTATTCCGTTAATATTTAAAGTCATATAGTTCAACGTAGCCATTTCATACTTTGTTTATCTTCCCTTTCCGTTTCCTCATCATCACCTTTCCTTCTTATCCATTTCTGCTTTCTTGTTTTGAACACTTTATAAGACAACATTTCTAAAACATCAAACATTTTCCTTATTCTCCTATTTAAAACTTCTTTAGCCCCATTCTCCCCTCCCCCTCCTGAGTTGCACTTTATCCCTTGTCGGACAACCACATCTCCCCTCTCCATTTGGATTTGCGAATTCACTCGCAAGCGTCAACTGATTTTGCAGTGACTGTAACTCCTCCCCACCCAGCCCCCCCACCCCCCGGAAAAGATTTCAATTTTCATATATAACAAAGGTCACTCTTTTAATTCCCTCCTTATTTCCTCTATTCCCTTTCATTCCTTTATTAATTCTTATCTATACTCTATATATTTTCCTCTAAATACGGATACACTCATGTACACACATATATACATACACACATATATATATATATGTTTATATATATATGTATATATATATATTTTTTTCTTTGGCTTGGCTTCGCGGACGAAGATTTATGGAGGGGGTAAAAAGTCCACGTCAGCTGCAGGCTCGTTTGTGGCTGACAAGTCCGATGCGGGACAGGCAGACACGATTGCAGCGGTTGCAGGGGAAAATTGGTTGGTTGGGGTTGGGTGTTGGGTTTTTCCTCCTTTGCCTTTTGTCAGTGAGGTGGGCTCTGCGGTCTTCTTCAAAGGAGGAAGATACATATATACATATACATATATATATACATATATATATACATATATATGTATATACATATATATACATATGTATATGTATATATATACCCATATACACACATACATATTGTTCGTGGTCATTTTTACTCTCATTACATGTCTTCATCTCTCTGCTTGTTTTGTAGTTGTTCTGCAAATTTTCGTGCTTCCTCCGGATCCGAAAATAGTCTGTTTTGTTGCCCTGGAATAACTATTTTAAGTACCGCTGGGTACTTTAACATAAATTTATATCCTTTTTTCCATAGGATCGTTTTTGCTGTATTGAACTCCTTCCTCTTCTTCAGGAATTCAAAACTTATGTCTGGATAGAAAAAAGTTTTTTGACCTTTGTATTCCAGTGGCTTTTCATCTTCTCTTATTTTCTTCATTGCTTTCTCCAATATATTTTCTCTTGTTGTATATCTTAAGAATTTTACTAAAATGGATCTTGATTTTTGCTGCGGTTGTGGTTTCCGGGCTAGTGTTCTATGTGCCCTCTCTATTTCCATTTCTTCCTGTAGTTCTGGTCTTCCTAGGACCCTGGGGATCCAATCTTTTATAAATTCTCTCATATTCTTGCCTTCTTCATCTTCCTTAAGGACCACTATCTTTATATTATTTCTTCTATTATAGTTTTCCATTATATCTATCTTCTGAGCTAACAGCTCATGTGCCTCTTCAACTTTTTTATTAGATTCTTCTAATTTCTCTTTTAAGTCCTCTACATCCATTTCTACGATTATTTCTCGTTCTTCCACATAATCCACTCTTTTTCCTATCTCTGATATGACCATTTCTATTTTATTCATTTTTTTCTTCTGCACTCTTAATTCTTCTTTTTATTTCATTAAATTCTTGCAATTGCCATTCCTTCACTGATTCCATATATTCTTTAAAAAATATATATCCATTGTCCTGCCTTTCCCTTCTTCTTCCATTTCTCTATGTTCTTCTTCTTCTTCTTCTTCTTCTTCTTCCTCTGGGTTGGCCATCTGTTGTTTCCTTGTTTTCTTTTTGCTCTCTTCTTTCTTGTTCTTATTGTTTTCTGTGTTCTCTTCCTGTTTCTGTGTTGCAATTGTCACTCTCAGCTGTGGAGATCGACTCCTCAGCTCTTCCCCGCTCCTGTCAGTGTGTTTTTTTTTCATGCGCGGTTGCGCACTTTTACTCGGCTCCGCGAGCCATTTTTGTAGTCCCGAGCTCGGGACTTCCACCGACCTTAGGGAGCGGGCTTCTCTCTCCACGGCGGGCCTCCTTGGACATGTAAGGCCTTCACCTTCTTCCGACGTTCTTTCATCTTCTCTTCTTCCCGTTGCTTTCAACTTTTCTCTCTTCGCTGCCATTTTCTTCTCACCTTTACTTTTACTTTGTTTTAATTTTTATTCTTGTACCTTTGTGTGTTGTGTGTTTTTTTTCAACTTTTCCGGAGAGGGCTGGAATTCCCTGACCGGCCACTACTCCATCACCTCCCCCCTATATATATACTCCATTACACTTTGGTTAGCCAATGAAAAGCTTTCATAGATTAAAGAGATTTTCAGGGAGTGAAGTTAAAAGCCATTCAAGAATCAATTAGAAACTGCAAGGTGCACTGGCTTTTATTGCAGCATTGAGTTAGATGAACTAAATGGCTTATTTTGCCCAAACAATGAACAAATACCCTTTCAGAATGGGCATGTTACTACTTTTGGGCATCATTTGGGTTTTTTTTTAACCTTGAGTAAGGGCTCAGGCCTGAAACATTGGTAATCTTTACCTCTTATGGACGCTGTGAGAGCTGCTGAGTTCCTCCAACATTTCTGTGTTTCTACTACAATCACATTGTCTGTAGACTTTCATGTTTTATTCCTCTGCATCCCTATCTGCAAGATCGTCAATGTCAGAACCTGCTAATCTGATACTGTCTACCACTTCTGATGCAGGCACTTGAACCAAAACTCCGACCATCACTTTGTCTCCATTGCTGCTGCCTAACAAGCTGAATTCCTCCAGCAGCTTGGTTTTTGATGACAAGGTGTAATGGAAGATTTAAACCATGTTTTTTTTTACTTTTGCAGCCTTTGCTTCTGCAAGGCTGAGAACCTGCTTGTTTTTTAGAATTAGCAGACATAACCTAAATTCCACCATGGGGCCCAGGATGCATATGAATTAGTAGATACACCTAAATTCCACCATGAGGCCCAGAGATGCAGTTTTCTTTTGTTGGTCGCAGACTGTCAGGAGACCTTGAAAATAATTAAATCATTTGTTCAAAGAGATAAGCTATGAAGTAAACAACTTTTGGGTAATATAAGCCATGGTCCCACTGCTGAAGTTTTGAGACTCTCTGAGAGGTGGCACAATCTCTCAGCAAGAAGAAGAACTTCTAGAGTCCAGCTGATGTCCCGGTCAAGGGAGGTGGAGAAGCTGCTACCGGCGCCCCGATAACCTACAACAAGTGTGCACACATTGCCTCGCTTTGGCAGTTGGGACCAGTCCAGGTGTTGATAAGTATAATTGGGAAGGGCTTGCACATTGTAGTTTGAATTCAGCTTTAGATTTAGTAATAAAGACTTGTATAAACTGAACTGCTCTCGGTGTGTGTGTCTATTTTCTTTCGGTGGCTCAAACACTGTGACCAATCTAAAATGAACAAAATGAGAGGTACAAGTTTACCCAGGACAATTGGCGTAGTCAGCAGGATTGGTCTCGAGATGTTTTGCCGAAAGAAAGAGATGAACCCCGAGCAGTTCTTGATTCTGGGATGGACTTCCAAAGACGATGGGTTTGGCATGATGGCCAATACCCTGTCTTTGTTGGGACCACCCATTAGTTGGGATGAGAAGTTAGATCCTTCAAGTGCGCCTCTGGGAGAGCGGGTTGCCACTCTCCTTCGAGAAAGTAAATTTCCTGTTAAAAAGGGGATGCTGACGGACGGTTTTTGGCTGCTGGCCACAGCCTTACGCCACTCCATTCAGCGTGAAGCAGAATTAGTTCAGCGAGAAGTAGAATCTCAGCACAAGAGAGAGCAATTAGCGGAGGAGCTAGAAGCCCTGCGACAACGCTTGTTCCATGATGAGCGAGATTGTTCGCACCAGTCGGGACTGAGCCAAAGAATGGGAGGATAAGCATGTCCAAACGATCTGCCATAATATTAAACAACGGCAGCAGCTCTGTGCAGATAAAGAAAGACATGGAGTAGAACCCGATCCACATGTGGGTGCCATGATAAGGAATGGCGACGATCCTGATGTAATTGATGAATGGGACGGGAATATCTGGAAAGATGACTATGGTAATAATGCAGATACTCCTCAGCATGTGCCTAACACACTGCCCTCTCCACCTGCTGTTCACGCCCGCCCTGTAAGGCAGCAGATTTTCCAAACAGATGGAGAGGGAGATGGGTGGAATGTAACTGACGAGATTGAAGAGGTAGATGATCCCCTGATATCACTAGAGGACCCAGGGGAAGGTACCCGAAACCCTGCTTATGCTCAATGGCCCACCCCCTCTAAGGGAAGGCCTAGGCCTCATCCCGTCCACTGGGCAAAGGACCCTGTGGGCCAAAGTGGGAGCAGAGGTCAAGAGAAGTCAATGATCCGTGACTTCTCTATAAAAGAGCTGGCTGCCATTGCAGATCGATATAGGCAAAAGACGGGAGAAACTCTGGCAGCCTGGCTCCTGTGTGTTTGGGAGCAAGGAGGGGGGTAATGTATATTTAACTCCTGAGGAATTGTTGGGATTAGGAACATTGTCTACTGATATCCGGGTCACTGCTGAGCTGCGGGGTAGAGGAAGAGAGGTGGATTACTTACTTGCCACTCTAGGGGATGCCCTGCTACGAGTATACCCATCACCAGTAGATTGGGATTTACATTTGCAGAACAATTGGGGCACCCCAGAGGAGGGTATAGCAGTAATTCGTCAGCAGGCCCTGGCCTCTGCCTTCTATGCAGGGCGTTTGAGGCTGTGGGTACATGGGGGGAGCCCTGATGAAGAGATATTCACAGCCGGAATGCATACCCGATTAGTTCGTTCCGCCCAACCCACTACACGGGGACTGGTTCTGTCTGTAACTAGTCCGCTATTTGGGCACCCTGTGTCTGAGGCGGTGCACACCTTATCTGGGCCTAGAGAATTAGAGTTGGGAAGTAAAATCCACTCACGTACAACCCAGGTTACATCAGACAAGCAGGATGAAAAGGGGAGGGGCTGCTGCCAATAACGGACCAACAAGAAGGGACCTTTTTCTAACCTTGTTAAAGTTAGGCGTACCTAAAAGTGATATTGATGGGAAACCTACCGCAGTCCTTTATGCCCTTTATAAGAGGAAGGCAGGGGAACATCATCCCCAGCTGTTGAGTCCTCCTGGCCTAGCTGTGCCTTCTGCTCCCACTGCTGCTCCTATCGAGCCAGCTTCTCTTGGTCCAGTTATGTGTGATGAGATACAACAATTGGTTAAAAAGTCTCTTCTGGATAATTGTGGCATGTGGGTCTGGAAGCCCCTGAACCCTACTAAAGCATGAGGGTGTGGGCAGGGCTCCCATGTTTACTCTATTGAGACACGGCGGATACACGGGGACCCGCGGCCCTACATACCGTTAACAATCCACTGGGGTGGGGGTAATGACCGCCAATATTTGGCCTTGGTCGACACCGGTGCAGAGCACTCGGTGATTCCTGGTAACGCCGACCTCTGGACTGGACCAACATTTTGAATAGAGGGGATGGGAGGAGCGATCACCCTGGCGAAGGAAATAAAATTCCATGCCACAGTGGGTGATGGCCCTTCCCCTATATGGTTACATGCCCTGGTGGCTGCCACTGACGAGTGTATCATATGTTGGCCGGTACGGCCCTTAATACTAGCCAAGGGGGATTTGCATTTGGAATTCGGACTATTATAAAAAGACTAGTGGTGGGTCGGGCTAAGTGGGATCCTGTGATGGTGCCTCCCCCCTCAAAACCAGTATGCATTCCACAATATCGCCTCCCTTGAGGGCAGGAAGAGATTACTGCCACCATCGATGCTTTGCAAGAAGAAGGGGTAGTGAGGCTCGCAATGTCGCCCTTTAATAGCCCTGTTTGGCTGGTCCAGAAGCCAGATGGCTCCTGGAGAATGACAGTTGACTATCGTTTTTTGAACAAACATGCCCTACCACTTGCTTTGGCAGTTCCGGACATTGTTACCCTTATTGAAAACATTGCTATTGAGAACTCAGGAACATGGTATGCTGTCATTGATCTCGCTAATGCCTTCTTCAGTATTCTTATAGATGAGGTCTCACAGGATCAGTTCACCTTTACCTGGAAGGGGTGCCAGTATACCTTCACCCGCCTCCCTCAGGGCTATGTACACTCTCCCACTATTTGCCACAGCCTAATTGCCCGTGATTTGGAGACGGTGCCAGTATCGCCTTCCCTCTCAATTCACCATATTGATGATATGATGATCCATATGGAGAGTGTCCAAAATACCCTGATGCAAAGAGGGTGGGCCATTAACCCCGCCAAGGTACAGGGCCCATCCCAGACAGTTATCTTCCTTGGAATTCAGTTGCATGCTGGAGAACAGGTGGTTCCCGATAAAGTTCTCAATAAGGTTGTAGTCTTAGCCACTCCTACTAGTAAAAAGGAGACCCAGTGTTTCCTAGGGTTATTTGGATACTGGCAACACTATATTCCTCACTTGGCGTTGCTTTTATGTCCTCTATACAAGTTTACCCAGGACAATTGGCGCTGCAAGCAAACTAAATCATCCTGTCTCTCAATAGCTAATCACCGAGTGTTACCCTGGGCAGGTGTCACTATTTCCCCTTTTACAGGAGAGCCACTACCTGGTGGTGCCCCCCATTCCCGAGCTAGGAAATGCTGGACAAAAGGTCCAGTAGATACACCTAAATTCCACCATGAGGCCCAGAGATGCAGTTTTCTTTTGTTGGTCGCAGACTGTCAGGAGACCTTAAAGATAATTAAATCATTTGTTCAAAGAGATAAGCTATGAAGTAAACAACTTTTGGGTAATATAAGCAATGGTCCCACTGCTGAAGTTTGAGACTCTCTGAGAGGTGGCAAAATCTCTCAGCAAGAAGAAGAACTTCTAGAGTTCAGCTGACGTCCTGGTCGAGGGAGGTGGAGAAGCTGCTACCGGCGCCCCGACAACCTACTATAAGTGTGCAGTTGTTGCCTCGCTTCGGCATTTGGGACCAGTCCAGGCGTTGATAAGTATAATTGGGAAGGGCTTGCATATTGTAGTTTGAATTCAGCTTTAGATTTAGTAATAGAGACTTGTATAAACTGAACTGCTCTCGGTGTGTGTGTCTATTTTCTTTCGGTGGCTCGAACACTGTGACCAATCTAAAATGAACAAAATGAGAGGTACAAGTTTACCCAGGACACAAGGCCCAAGGTTACATGAGATAGATGAGTCTGACCTTGGTGGTTAATCTGTCTCCACTGAAACTTTATTTACACAGGTTATTTGATTATGGCTAGTTATGATCCAAAGGTGCATAAGCTATGCTGTACGATGACTTACCACATTGTAACACTGTCATTTTCTGCACCAAGTGGCTGAAGATTAAATATGCTCTGATTTGTTTGGCTGGCTGTTGAGAGTTCATTCAGAAAGTGGATTGTCAGAGGCCCTTTCAACTCTAATTCTGACACTCTAATTCTCAAGAAGTAGGAGCTGTTGGCAGATCTACCTCATTCCAATTGGTGTAAAGCGACAGTTTAATGGGTGACAAATTAGAAGATTACATCCATCAACTTGTGATGTCAAAATCTTTTTTTTTGAATTTTATGGTGTCTCTTAAATGCAATACAACTACTGTTTAAATTATTTATCATCAGCCTGGAATATTAACTGATTTCCATCTTCATTGGTATGCCCTGACCTTATGAGCTTTTCTGCCCCTCTTCTATTTTAGTTTTATTATTGTGCTTTTGTTTTAGAATGTTTTCTGTTTTGGAGAACTTTTATTTTCATAATTTTGAGATATCCTGTGGTTTTGTAAAGACTTTTATTTTTCTTTAATCTCAAACTTCTGCCTTGTAGTTCACATGATACTCTCTTGTCCCTGAAAGTAACTTAGGGGAGCTCCTAGCCTCCAGATCATGTCCATCTCCTGAGGTTAGGATAAAAAGTCTACAGTATATGGATATGGATATATGAATCCTTCCTTGCACTGATAACAGAGGGGATGCTTTTCAGAGGAGATATTCAACTAAATTCAAATTCTCAGATGAACATAAAAGGTTCCATGTTAAAACTCCAATAATCTGGAATGCACAGCCCAATGCATCAGAAGCAAAACTCTCTCCAGCATCAAGAACACCAGGAAGGAGGTACCGGTGCCATAGCACTTGTATCTCCAGGTTCAGGAATAGCTGCTACCCCTCTACCATCAGACTCTTAAACAACACACTGAATCAGAGACTCATTTAAGAACTTTAAATTGAATATTTTCATATTTGCACATTTCATTCTTTTTGAGTATAGTTTACAGTTCCCAGTAATTAGAAATTCTGCCTGGCCCATAGAAAAAAAAACCTCAAGGTTATTCTATTAATACGCCAACATACTTTCTTTTATACAATTTCAAGTGAATTTGGTAAGCTTAAAGAGAGCATGGGAAATAATTTTAAAGGAGAACAGGAAACAGAAAATATGTTCAAAGAAATGCAGGATGCAGAATTCCATTGTGCTAAAGCGAGCATGGGAATAGGCCCCAGTGTGTAAAGGAGAGCAGAGGAACGAGCAGCCAGTTGGCTACATAATGAGGCATCAGAATTTCTGAAGTAGTCAGACAACAGATTATTGGAGCTTCACTCAGCAAAGAGTAGAGGAGTTTCTTCTGGAGTATCATCCTTGACATTAATTCCATGATCTACCCAAACATATCTCATTGGGCTATTCTTCCCTCAGCTGTTTCTGGGGATTTACTGTCTGCAAAACATGGCTTATGTAATACTCAATGGGTACCTCTTTAAGGACTGTATACAGAGCAACAGTGTTTGGGTCGAAGCCTCTTGGTAGTCTATAGGTCAATGGCTTTTTTGAATTTATACAAGGTACATGTCTTTCTGACTGCTCTTTGGTTTGGTAAAGCACTGTTAGTTTAGTTTACAGCTCATCATTCAATATCTTAGACACTGATATTATGAGCAATTTGGCTGCCAAATTCCCAACATGATGCCATTGCCTTTAATCACCCTTTTGTCTTTTCAGTGGCCAGGTACGTCCCAGTTTAAATGTGACTCATTGGCATTTCTGGTGTGATGATCCCTCTCCCAGTTTTAACATAGAATCTGCTTGTTATGTTCATCTTTGGCATGGACATCTGCCACTCTGCTTCTTTAATAGCCCCTGTCTTTGCCTCCTTCTCATTGTTCCTGCTGCATGGTCAGTGGGGTGATTAAGAGTGGAAGGACCAAGTTAACACCAATAAATCTGCTTGTGAAATAATAAGAAAAACCTTATTAAAGTAGGTGATAGATGACATCAAACTGGACCGCATTGTGAGTTGTTAGGGGATCCAAGGAGGCTTCAGGAGGATAAAGATGGAGGGGGATAGGGAATGACTGGAGGTATCTGAGCATGTCTTCCCACCACCCAAGCCTCCAAACAGTCCTTGTAGGTAAAGCTGAAATTTCATTTGGACTTGAATTGTTTATTGTCACCTATACTGAGATACACTATAAAGGTTTATTTTGTGTGTTTTCCAGGCAAGTCAACTCATACAGCAGGCAGTACAATAATAACAAATAAGTAAAAAAGCAGTGTAGAGAGCAATTTTAAAATTACCAGTAGTCAAGAACAGAGAAAAGTGCAAAAATATAGGGCAGAGTACAGAGAAAAGTAATTTAAAACTGTGCAAGGGCATCATCTTTTGTCAGTTAGAGATCCATTTAAGAATCTGATAAGCAGGAAAGGGACTGTCCTTGAATCTGGAGGTTTGTTTTTGAAGGGTGGGATGGATCCTTTAGTATGTTTCCCGAAGCAGCAGGAGGTACAGATGGAGTTGCTAGAGGGAAGGTTGGTTTGTGATGGCCTATGTTGTGTTTACAACTCTGAATGAACAAAATAATTGTTTTATTATCATGTATATTGATATACAGTAAGAAAGTTAGTTAATCCAGGCAATCCAACTCATACTGTTTACAACTCTCTGCAATTTCCTGGGCAGAACAATTCCTGCACCAAGTTGTAGTGCATCCAGAGTGTGTACTTTGATGATGCATTTGTAAAAGTAGCTCAGAGACATGCCAAATTTCAACAAGCTGATAAGAAAATGGAGAATTTGGTGCAGAATTTGGTTAATACATCAGCACAGTTTGATCAGGAGAAGTTGTTATTCATTCCTGAGAACTGGAAGCTCTTCATCATCTCCAACTCAGTACTGTTGATATAGACAGGGACGTGTGCTTCTCTCTATTTAATGAAGTCAGTGACCAGCTCCTTTGATCTTCTGGCACTGAAGAAGAGTTTGTTATCCTGACACTATGCCATATTCCGAAATACCATTCTGTTGTTGGTTAAAATCTGGCCTACCTTAATGGTACTATCTACAGACTTGTAGATGGAATTTTGAGCAGTGTTTGGCCACACAATCACAAGTGTACAGGGAGTACAGAAATGGCTGAGTTTGCACCCATGCAGTTTACTGATGTTAAGGATTTTTGGAAAGGAGGTTTTGTAATTCAATTTTGCAGCTTGCTATCTACAGGCAGGAAGTGGACGATCCAGTTGCGGAGGTAGGGGTGGCTGATACCTATGTGATGGCTTTTATCAATGTGTTTATTGAGGTCCATGATGCTGAAGGCAGAGCTGAAGTCAATAAATGTTATCTAAGTGTTCAAAGGGCCAGAGCAGCCACAGAGAGATAGTATCTGCTGTTGTGATGGTAGGTAAATTGTAGAGGATCAAAGCTGTCTGGGAAGCTGGAGTTAGTGTGAGTCATGAACAATCTTTTGAAGCACTTTTTAATGAAGAATATCATGGCCATTCACTGGACAACAAGTTTTTTCAAAAGGTTTGCTTCCTGAAAAAAACATTAGGGATTATGATAGACACCTTCAAGCTGAAGATAATTTCAGATTTGATGTATCACATAGGACATTGGAGAAATATTAAATAAACTTTTATTGAAGATAACATGTTTAATTGCATAATGATGCTGACGTCAAGCTCTCAGGTTGACTGCACATGTTGCATAACAAATGTGAGGAGCCCAGAGTTTATCTTGGTCACCAATTTTACAACCAAAGTAGAGCTCATGGGCTTTCTTAATGAATGCAATCATGCTGTGTCTTTGAGCTTTAAGTGTATACACAACACAAATATAATAGAATGTATCACAGCTGTTGCAACATTGAAGAGACATTTCTGCTGTACTGAATCTTCGTGAAGATAATAAATGCTGTTGTTAACTACACACACAATGATATTGCTTGAAGAATATTTGCATCGACATGTTTCATCTATAATCAATGTAATGCACAGCATCTGTATATGTGAGCTGCTTTTATAGCCTGTCTGCATCTATCGTAACTAAGCATGCCCAGGCCAAAAACAACATTTGTATAGCACCTGAG
This sequence comes from Narcine bancroftii, assembly GCF_036971445.1. Classification (NCBI taxonomy): domain Eukaryota; kingdom Metazoa; phylum Chordata; class Chondrichthyes; order Torpediniformes; family Narcinidae; genus Narcine; species Narcine bancroftii. The sequence continues at coordinate 12,575,660 of NC_091469.1, read as the reverse complement.
TTCATGCTCAGGCATGCTTGGCTGACCAAAATAGCTTGCTTTGTGGGCAATATACAAGTAGATTTAAAATATGACAGGATATCACAAAAATAGGTTATATCTAAAAAAAATTATGTGATAGGAAATTTTTAAGGTATTTTCACGATGAGCAGCCCAAAATCCATAAAATACACCCAAAAGTGTCCAGGAAGCAAAATCTTTGTTGACCAGTGTAATCATTGTCTGCTTTTCTTTGGTACTGAGATAATAATGGATTTCTTAAAGCAGGTGGGAATTTCAGCTAGTAGCAAGGATAGGTTAAATGAGTACATGAATAATCCCATCAGCTGGTCCCATGCAGGTTCTCAGGACACGGCCAGAAACTCCTGGACAAGACATTTCTCATGGGTTGACTCCCAGAAAGCCTGATCTGATGTCAGCAGCAGAATCCTTGGGTACAGATATAGATTCTTCAAATGAACTCCATTTCCACCTCATAATACTGCCTCTTCTAGATTGGAGGCACGTAACACAGTTTGGACAATCAAGGATGACTGAGAAAGGGAGGAAACCTTTCGTTTAATGTGGCAGCAAGGGTAGGGGATGGATAGATGGTGCAAAAAGAAATTCCACAGGGATTACCATAAGCTTCCAAATCCATAATACTTTAAACCTCCACCTTGCTCTCACACAGATTTTTCTATCTGTGACCTGAAGGACCCAATGAAACTTTGAAAAACAACGCTCATCATCCATCTGGGAATATTGTGGTCTTTGCAATTCAATATCAATTCAACAATTTCATAGAACACTACACTATAGAAACAGGCCCTCCAGACCACATAATATGTACTGAACTATTATTCTGCCAAGTCCCACAGACCTGCACCCAGACAATAGCCCTCCCATTCACGTATCTATCCAAAATTTTTCTTAAATGTCAAAACTGAGTTCACATTCACCGCTTTAGCTGGCACCTTGAATTTGCTTTCTCTGTTACAGAACTGGCCTATCCATCAGTAATATTAATTCATTTTTTACCTCTAGATCTGCTGTCTGAAGTGTGGGATATTTGCTGTCTCCTTTTGGTTTGAGTCTCTACAACAGCACTGACCTCCATTTCACAGCTTTTACATGACCCCCTTGTTCAATTTTTGTTTCTTTTCATCTTGCTTCCCTCCTGACAAAATTCAAGATCAAGATTCAATTTATTGTCATGTAATAAAAACAGTGCAATATTACACAAAATTTGTTTTTGTTTGCCATAAGGAAGCTAGTTTTGCCATCAGCAGAAATTGCCTGAAGTGCCTCTTTCAGTCAGAGAGACGCAAAAGAAAGTAATGAATGTGTATCCAATGCCCCTGCAGCCGCACAGAGTCCAGTCCAAACCATCAGCAGCCCGAGCTCCAGATCCGAACCTCCAAAACAATCAGGAACACTTCAGTGCCATCAGCACCCACTCACATCGCAGTTCTAATACCTGGTACCCCTTCAGCCAATCTTGAGCAAGCCTCCAGTATCACCATGGAAATACTATCCTCAGTCTATGGAGATAGTCCAATCTACTTCTTCCCCACCTGTTCTACAATATCAAACTTAAAAACTCCCATTTGAATTAAATTTATTCAATCTAAAAAGTTAACTTGTTTTCCTTTGCATAGATACAGCCAGGGCAGCAAAAGGTTTTTATTTCAGATGATGTGCATTTGTAGTTATTTAGATTTTCAATTTTTATTGTTATTCATGTTGTTAACAGTGAGCTCTTCGGTCTGCAAAAAAGACACACACACACACACACACACACACACACACACACACACACACACACACACACACACACACACACACACACGCGCGCGCGCGCACTACCAATGGCCATGAAAATTGCAGTACGTTTCCACCAATTTTTGACTCCATCCATGCACACTTTGAACACACATCAGATTTAATTTTGGATATGAAATTCCAAGATAATCGGGGGCAAGGAAACTGAACATTTGCCCAAGTGTCCACTTTAAGATTTTTTCTGCCGTCTGCAGAAGGCCTGTTTAAGGGCATGTAGCCAATTTTGCATTTAATCCTTTTTTTTAAATCTCCAGAGTGAAAATATTTTTAAAGGTTTCTTCCCAGCATCTTTGAGCACAAGTGATATATGAGGGCTTGTCTTAATCATGCAGGCATATGGAATCATCAAGAGTTATAGACCCATACCTCATGATCCATGCCAATCAAGCTCAAATTCTGATCCCAATTGCCCCCATTGGGTCCGTATCATTCTAAACTCTTACATCTGTCCAAATATTTTTGAATGCTGTAATTGTGCCCACTTCTATAGCTTCTTCTGGCAGCTCATTCCAGATACCCTCAGAGTGAAAAAAAAAATTGCCTCTCTGGTACCTCTTCAATATCCCTCAGCTCACATTAAACTAATGCCCTCTAGTTCTAGAATGCTCTTCTTATGCAAAAGACTGTAAGCATTCACTTTATCCATGCTCAGCCTCCTGTACTCCAGGGAATGAAGAGCCATCTCATCCAACTTCTCCCTATAACTCAACCTTTCCAGTCATGACAACAGCCAGGGGAATCTGCTCTGCACCCTTTCTGCAACTGGGTGACCAGACCAGCACACTATATTCCAAATGTGATCTCCCCAACATGTTAATCAAAGAGTCATAGAGTCATACAGCATGGAACAGGCCCTTCAGCCCAACTCTTTCTTCAGCTGTAATACGAGGTTCCACCTTTTATACTCGCTACTCCGCCAATGAAAGTGAGTGTACCAAATGCCTTCTTCACCACTTTCTCCCCTGAGTTGTCACTTTCAGGAAACTATGTCTGAGTTGAGGTTCACCGTCCAATTTTAGCCCATCTGCCAGTGCTGACAATGATCTTTCCCTTTGTAAGATGGAGAAGGGAGTGAAGAGGTGAACCATGAAGTGGCAGAAGTTTTCATGTGCCACCATTCCCATAGTGGTAGGCTATGTCCATCATTTTGTGATATGCACTAATAATCTATCCTTCATTTGCATGTGCATACATTTGCAAGCTGGAGTTTTATTTTCTGCCTTGTCTGTGTCCTTATGGATATGTCATCTTTTTTTTCTTTGGCTTGGTTTCGCGGACGAAGATTTATGGAGGGGGTAAAAGTCCACGTCAGCTGCAGGCTCGATTGTGGCTGACAAGTCCAATGCGGGACAGGCAGACATGGTTGCAGCGGTTGCAGGGGAAAATTGGTTGGTTGGGGTTGGGTGTTGGGTTTTTCCTCCTTTGTCTTTTGTCAGTGAGGTCTTTTAATGCATAATTAAATGCAGAAAGTAATATATTGTCATGCAATTGAGAACTAAGGGAAGCCCAGAACTGAACTCTATGTCTTTAAATTGAAATGCAGTCTTCATAAAAAGTAAAAAAGGAACCAGCGACATTGTGTTGTAGTAAATGCACAAAATTGCTGGAAAAACTCAGCAGATCCCATGACATCCACAGGAAGCAAAGATATATAACCAACATTTTGGACCTGAGCCCTTGATCAAGATCTGAACGAAAGGTAAGCAGTTGGTGCTTGAATAAAAAGATAGGGGGAGGAGGGAAGATCTGCTGACAGCCAAGAGGCCAAAGTGGGGACATAGACAGGACTGCAGGAGAGAAAAGCTGAGAATAGATCAGGGGAGGGGTGGGGGTAGCTCTGTGAATACTGAACTGGAAGAAAGAAGACAGAGGGATAGAGAAAGGGAGTGAGATAAGGGATGGGGAGCTCCCTTTTTCCCTGCCCCTCACCCCCACCCCAACCTTTTTATTTGGCACCTACCTGCTTTTTGCTCATATATTGATGAGGGGGTCAGGCCCAAAACATTGGTTATGTATCTTTGTCTCCCATGGATACTGCGGGACCTGCAGAGTTTCTCCAGCAAATTTATATTGTTACACTGTGCTTCGTTTCAATGCAGATTAGGCTGAGGGTTCGCTGATGACTGAATGTGAAAATCAGTTTTCTTTGATATGAAGTTCGTTTGTAAGCTTGTCAGGATTAAATCCATCGCAAAAATAAATAGGGCATTTCTGTATGTGACCCACGTCACCATATTTGCCTACTTTTCACTGTCCTGATATTTATTGAGAACAAGAGTAGAATACCTAAGGATTACAAAAATCTTTTTATTAAACTTTTGCCGCATATGGAAATAAGAATAAGAATATTAAAAGACTAGAAAGATCTGGCCATCATTACACATTTTTTTTCCTGCAATTCCTCCTTTAATTCTTCAGTATTAACAAAGCATTATTCCTTTCTCAATGTGGTCAATGTCACATTGACCACCGCCAGTGGGCTGATATCGCCTCAAACCGTGCATCTTGGCGCCTCACAGTTTGGCGGGCAGCAACCTCCTTTGAAGAAGACCGCAGAGCCTACCTCACTGACAAAAGGCAAAGGAGGAAAAACCCAACACCCAACCCCAACCAACCAATTTTCCCCTGCAACCGCTGCAATCGTGTCTGCCTGTCCCGCATCGGACTTGTCAGCCACAAACGAGCCTGCAGCTGACGTGGACTTTTTACCCCCTCCATAAATCTTCGTCCGCGAAGCCAAGCCAAAGAAAAATTCCTTTCTAATTTAGATCCATTGACCTGCAAAATTCCACTTTAATTTCCCTTCCGAACCTTAAAAATACTCAGTTGATTTTAATTGAATTTCAATTGACAAGTGAATCTCCTTTAAAGGGTGACACTAGTTACCCTTTACTTCCTATGGAAGCTGTGTGACCTGCTGAGCTTCTCCAGTGTATTGCAAATCACTTTCATTATTCTCTTTTTCTTTTAGATATGTGGATTTGGCAAACTATAGTCACTGGGTTGACCTGCATGGATACCATGAAGGAAATCATGCAAACTGAGTCGACAGTTAATTTAATCCAGCCGTGCCATGGGATCAGAAAGAAAAAGTAGTGAAGTGTTAGTTTGGACCAGACTGTACTGGTGTGAAGCTACCACAGGAAGGTAAACCCTGAGCACACTATGAAATAGTTTGGACAAGAAAGGAATAGGTAATACTTGTTTTGACAGTGTCAACCAATGAATGGATTGTAATATTAATAGAAAAACCGGTTTTTAGAATTTTCCTGAATACAAAGTTGTAAGATCACGACTTGGAGATGTCTGAAGATTTGCAGTGAAAGTTCTACATTCCAGAGCTAACTTACATAATGCTGCTTTGTGCAAAAGGTATCTAATTCACAGTTGAGCCCTGGAGCACATTCATAAAACTGCAACCATCAAAGAGAACCATGCAGGCAGTTCCATTCCCTTGCTGTAATCCCACCATCCACACAGCAGCTCTCTTTGCTTCAGTTTTTTTCTTCCCATTGATTAAAATGGATAGTTGGGTTAAAAACAAAATCGTCAAAAATATTCCATGCAGGTCCATGCATGCTTGGTATTGACAGCATGCAGAGGTAAATAGTTGTGATTTTTACATCAAATTTACAGCTACAAGAAAATGATCTGGATAAAGTGCTTTCTGCCAGTAGTCATGTTCACCTGAAACTTCACCTTCCCGACCTAATAAACTCTTACCCTAAAATTTTTTATCTTAATTATTCCATCAGGCAGTACTTCTCCAGATTCAAGGACAGTTTATTTCTTGCTGTTATCAGCCTCTTAAATGGACCTCTCATTGGTAAAATTGCACTGTATTAACTGAAAGTTTCTCTATACATTTTGTCTTTGTAACACTACACCTTGCACTTACATTTTATTTTTACTCTACCTGCTCCACTTAAGTATAGTTGAACTGGTTGGACAATACACAAAACAAAGTTTTTCACTTTTATCTCAGTATAATTTTTTAAATTTAAACATGCAGCGCGGTAACAGAGCATTTCTGCCCACAAGCTTGTGCCACCCAATTAACCCATAACCTTCGGTACATTTTGAAGGGTGGGAGGAAACAGAGCCCCCAGGGAAAACCCCATGCAGAGGGGAGAATGAACAAACTCCTTACACACAGCACAGAATTTGAACACTGGTCCCGATCCCTGATGCAGTAACAGTGTTGTGCTAACCACTATGGCGCCCCCATAGATATATATGACCAGACATAATTGAATTCATATTCCATATCTAATTACATTCTGCTTAAAGAAGTTTGTCCTGATTTACCAAATGGACTTATTTAAGATTGGCTAGTTTTGAAATTCACCACAAGTGCTGTTTTGTGGCATTTGCATGTTCTCCCTGTGACCATGTAGATTTCTTGTGGGTGCTCCAGTTTCTTCCCATATCTTAAAAATATATAGGTTTATAGGTTAATTGGCATCTCTAAATTGCTTGATTTATGAAGGTGAGGGATGGAATATAGGTAGAGATGAGGAAAATGTTCGGATAATAAAATGGGGTGGGGCACGAATTGTATAAAAATGGATGGTTGATAGTCAGCATGGACTTGATTGGCCCAATGGCCTGCTTTCATGCTCTAATTATGATACAATGGCTCTATCCTCATGAAAATGTTTTCATATTTTTGAAGACTTCCATTTGCCCAAGGCTCCGGTGACGTTTTGGAATAAGTATCTTAGTTGTTTGTTCTTCATTAATAATTGCAAGCTTCAATCTTAATTATTCTGCTAGATAGTTTTTTGCACCTTAATTGTGGTTGGATCCACTTTTGCAGTGAGATACAATTTTAAACATTTTGAAACAGTATCCCAATAGTCTGACAGATTCACTAAGCAGCCGAATAATTAGAGAACCTGGGGTTTCAAATGATATCCAATGGTAACTCTATTATCTATGTATCATTAAAAATATAAAAATGGCCACGTTTAAAAGACAGACTACATTTACAGGGAAGGATATTGACGGCTCTGGTCTGGATGCAGGTCAATGGGATTAGGCAGAATAATAATTCGGTATGGATTAGATGAGCTGAAGAGCCTGTTTCTGTGCTCTATGGTTGTATGATATAGGTCAAATGCTGGCAAGTGAGACCAGCTTAGCTGGGCAACCTAGTCAGCATGGATGAGTTGGGTTGAAGAGCCTCCTGTTGTGCTCTATAGCTCTGTGACCCTATCGCTTTAAAGCAGCCTTTCTCAAATTATTTTTGGCTAGGGTCCCTTTAGGACTCTGCTGGTAGTTTATGGGCACCCTTCTCTGTGAAGCAGTCAAATTTAGTTGGTTTCTTCTGCATTTCTCTCCTACTGACTACACAAAACTCATAAAAAATATTTTATGATTTCAGTCTATGGCTCCCTTTAAATGTGCTGTGGCCCCCATTGAGAATGGCTACTCTAAAGCATTGTCAATTTATAATAGTATAACTGTTTTAATGGTGAACATAAAGCACAAATTTTCTGATAAGTCATGATGTTTTAATTTTCTATATGAACCAATTTGCAGATATAATAGTTTTCATGTTTACTCTGAACTTTTCTCAGAAATTTCTGTGTTGGTGTGGTGCACTATTAGACAGGACCAGACACACACAAGGTAAAGACTGTACAACAGGCTTTAATCAACACAGACTTCCACAGAGCCAGGCTGACTGCTGCTGCAGTAATTCTGCATGAGACTTCAGAGGTCGGCGCAGGCTTATAATCCCGGAGGGTGATTGACACCCAACTGGGTGGGGCTTGATCCATTCAGGTCGACTGATTGACAGCTGGTCAGGTATTGTCCTGTCTCCCTTACACTCCTGAAGATACAGAGGTCGCCCCCTGCAGTAGGCCAGTGGTACACTCCTGCAGGTACAGAGGTTGCCCCCTGCAGTAGGCCGGTGGTGTACCACCACATTCACCCCCTTCTTTAAAATTGTCCAGGGGGGAGGGCAGTTACAAGGAATCATACCCACTATACACATACAATATTTACAGGTGAAGACGGTCCGGCAGTCTCTGTGACTGTTGTAGGACTGGCTCCTGGTCACTGGTCGGAGGAGAAGTGAGGGGGCTGGTGGTAGGAGTCTGAGTGACTGGTGTGGTGCTGCGAAGAGGGGTGGCCGAGGGGGCCAGAGTTGAGGTGTGAGAGTCGTATTGGATGGGTGGGAGTGGAGGTACGTTCCCCCATGGCTGAAGTGGGCCCCTGATGGTCAAGAAGGTCCTGTGCACCCCATAGCTGCCTGGGGATGGGGATGAATGCCCAGTTGGCATCATCCTGGGCTGAAGGATGCTGTGGAATGGTGGATGCTCCTGCTGGTGCAGGTCCCTGGTTGAGACAGTGTCCTCCCTGCCACTGCTGAACCTAACGTAGTCGTAGCTGTGGTTTGCATTTAGGAGGAAAACCTGCTTGACCAGGGGTTTGGCCTTGTGTGCCTGTACTTGCTTACCACCGGTCCCGGGGATGCGAGCCATGCTGGGAAGGTTATTCCAGTCGCCGACTTCCTGGGGAATGAGAACAGACGTTCATGAGGGGTCTCGTTGGTAGCTATACACAGAAATGACATAATGGCATGGAGTGCCTCGGGCAGGGCGTCTTGCCAGTATTCAACAGCCCACCCTTTTGACTTGAGGGCTAGGAGGACTGCCTTTCAGACCACCCCG